>NC_092803.1:911500-1214500 GCF_040954645.1 Diabrotica undecimpunctata
GCAGTTCATAGACAAAAGCTATCGAGATGCGAAATAACACCAAAGGACTTGTGGCGGATTGACCGATCGACCGAAGTGACGGTTGATTTGCATCAACATTTTTTCACTGACTCCCTACGTCTTTAATCTCGTTGTGAATGTATTGACAGAAAAGGCAAGGGGTGCGGCTTCTTGGTTGATGCTTTTTGCAGCGGATATCGTGTTGTTGGAGGAGAGCAAAGAAATATTAGATCAGAAGTTGGAAAGGTGGAGAAGGGCTATTAAAGATAGGTCACTTGAAGTTAGCAGGTGAAAATGGAGTATATGTGGTTGAGAGTATTAGGATGGTTAGGATAATCGAATTGCTTGGTGAAAACTAGGAAAGGTAGAAAAATTTAAACACCTTGGTTCCTACATAACGGATAACGGGATCTAACAGAGAATACAGGCTGAGTATTTAACTGGAAGCTAATCAGCGAAGTAGTCTGTGATCGATAATCGGGGAAGGCCTGAAAGGAAAGATATACAAGAGTATGGTGAGACCCGAGTCGATAAAGTGTGGTCTGTAAAGAAAATTTAGGAAAAAACGATGGAAGTAGATGAAATTAAAATGTTGCTGTGAATGTTCGGTAAGACTAGAAGGGACAAGATCAGGAAGGACGTGATTAAGGAAAGAGTCGGGGTATGACTATAGTCTCAAAAAATGTTTAAGAACAAAGACCGCAATGGTTTTATCACGTTAGACGTATAGACGTAGAAATAAAAACTATGTGGGTCGAAGGCTAAAGCTGTTAGAAGTTGAAGAAAAGAAAGGTAAATGAAAACCGAGGAGAAGATGGAAGGACTGTGTGGTAGAGCATTTAAGAGAGAACGGTTTAGGTGAAGAAGATCCCATGAACAGAAATGAGTGGTGAAGAAGAGTAAGGAATAGCGACACCTGAAAAGGAAAAAGCTGAAGAAGAAGAAGAAGAAGAAGAAGAAGAAGAAGAAGAACAATTCGCTGTAATTCCGGTAATTCATAAAGGTTGGTGATAACATTTAATTTTTGAAGACGTCCTGATGGTTTTGCAACCTGGTGTTGATGTTTTTGATCCCACCAGATAGGCGGGACGAGTTTTTTTGGATCGGTGATCGATTGTAAAGCTATGGCATTTACACTTTCTATGAACAAACGATGTTTGTCATTAAGATCAAGTAAATGATAAAAATTCTTTTTCCAAAATTTGTTTTCTTATTATTAATTTTCCTGATCTTGTTATAGCTATTAAACGTCAACTTTTTTAATGGTGCTGCACGAAGATTCTTTACTGATATTATAGAAAGTACCATTAAAGCCAGGGAAGAACGAAACATAAAACGCCCAGATATGATAAATCTTCTACTCCAGGCTAAGCACGGTAACAAGAAAAAAGACGAAATTAAAGCAAAACACGAAGGTAGGTATACAATAAATCCAATTATTTTCGCTTTTACTGTGTTGTGTCATTTCCATTTTAATAATTATTTTATCCATTTTATGTTTTCATCATCTTCTTCACTTTTCTAATAATGTTAAAATATAATTAATAATAAGACTAATATAATAAATATTAATTCTATTCTATTGGTATTTGTATTTTTAAGAAAACAAAGCAACCATCACGAATGGAGATATAGCCTCCCATGCTCTTACCTTCTTATTGGGAGGTTTCGACTCAGTTTCCAACACGATGTGTTTCATGGCTTATGAATTAGCAACGAATCCAGAAGTTCAAAGAAGACTAAGGGAAGAAATCGATCTAGGATTCATGATATGTAATGGAAATTTGACTTATGAAATGCTGATCACGATGAAATATTTTGATATGGTTATTTCAGGTAAAATTAAGTTTGCTTATACAGGGTGTCCCATAATTAATTGAACATTAGCTAATGGGTGATAGCTGACATCAAAATAAGGCGTTTGACCTCAAATTGCTTAGGCAAAATGTTGCTAGTTTTCGTTCTACAGGGCGATTCATTAATATTTTTTTATATTATTTTTAGAGATATATTGAAAACCATTTAACCGATTTAATTGAAATTTGGTATATTGCTATTATTTAGTATGCTCAAAATAAAAATGATATTAGTTTTATCATTGACACTAGGTGGCGTCACCTACTATAAAATTTGTTCATTAATGCGGCCATACTTTTTTTGTCCGCCTTGTATAAACATTCTAGGAAAATCACATGAAATAACATTCAATTCTACACAAAAAATGTATTCTTGTTTTGATTCAAAAAAGTACACCGTTTTCGAGATAAACGTATTTTGTTAATGATGTGCATGTCTGTATTTAATTTTTCGCAAAACAAGCAGGTACCTAGGTATGCTGTGAACTTAATGGCAAAGTCAAGGCGTAAGTACGAATTTGTTTACTACTTCTTGTCAAAGTGCAGTGCGAGCCATTATTTGTAAAAGTGCTATTAAGTTTTTTATAAACCACTTAAGATAAAGGTAAAATGCTACGTGATAGTGAATTTTCTAATGTAGAAATGCGCGATATGATCTGTTTGTATGTACAGGATTTTTGTTCCCGTAAAGCAGCTCAACGCTATTTTGAACTTTATCCCAATAGAAGGCAACCAAACCATAAAACTATTAGATCATTGTTCGATAGATTAGGCAAAAAGGGTCATTTCATTCCAAAAACAGGAATCCTGGAAGACCGAGAGTAATTGATGCGGATATGGAGGATGAAATTGTTGTGCGTGTTGCAGAAGATCCAGAAACCAGTACAAGGCTTGTTTCTGCAGCCAGTGGTATAAGCAAATCTACGGTGTCAAGAATAATACGGACAGAAAATCTGTATCCGTATCGTTTTACTCCAGTACAGAATCTTTTACCACAGGATTTTCCAGCAGGGCTTCGATTTAGTCAATTTATGATAGGTCGGCATTTAGACTATCCAATGTTTTATAATAAAATTTTATTTACCGATGAAGCCACATTTACTAGAACCTATGCGACAGAAAATCCTCATGCATTTCAAAAACATCATTTTCAACATGAGTTTTCCATAAATATCTGTTGTGGCATATTTGGAGATTGTATTGTAGGACCATTCGAATTACCAACTAGGCTTGACGGAGTAACGTATCTAAATTTTTTGATAGAAGAGTTACCAACTCTTTTGGAAGACATACCTCTAAATTTGAAACGTATCTCTTGGTACATGCATGATGATGCACCACCACATTATAGCCTAGAAGTTAGAAATTATCTTAGATGAAATTTATCCTCAAAGGTGGATTGATAGAGGTAGTGTACAAATACACTATAAAAAATTTAAATAACTGTCAAGATTTATGGCTAAATATTGTAGAGAGAGTTAACGTAATTAGGGCCCAAAGAAACTAATTATTTAAAATAAGATAAAACTTACACAAAAGATTTAGATTATGTAGTTTATCTAATGGTGAACATTTTGAACATTTATTGTAATTTTTTTTCGTTTCGTTTTAAATTATTCACTTTGTCAATTGTTTATATTCACTTCATTGTTTAATTTAATCTAATTTCTGACTTTTTAAAAATTTGTTACTGTGTAAAAAGTTTAATAAAAATAGTTGTTTCAATCATATGCATTTTGTTTGCAAAAATTATCTACTACTAATACATATAATATTCACTGGTATTTAAGACCTTTTGAATAATGTTTAAACTTACATAAGTTTTTGTAAATTTTTTTCATTTTATGCACGTCTCCAAAAAATACGTTTATTTCGAAAACGGTGTACTTTTTTGATTTAAAATAAGAATACCTTTTTTGTGTAGAATTGAATGTTATTTCATGTTTTTTTTCCTAGAATGTTTATACAGGGCAGACAAAAAAGTTATGGCCACATTAATGGACCACTGTTATAGTAGGTAGCGCCACCTAGTAGAAATGGTAAAACTAATATCATTTTCATATTAAGCATACTAAATAATAGCAAAATAGCAAATTTCACTAGAATCGGTTGAATAGTTTTCAATATATCCCTAAAAATAATATAAAAAAACATTAATGAATCACCCTGTAGAACGAAAACTAGCAACATTTTGCCTGAGCTTATTGATTTGATTTGATTAATTTGAGCTTAAATGCTTTATTCTGATGTCACCTATCACTCATTAACTAATGTCCAATTAATTATGGGACACCCTGTATAAACAAATCATAAGAATTTCAAATTGCTTGATCAATCGTTTAGGAAAACATTAGTTTTTTTATTTTTTCTATATTTTTTATGTTTCTTCTTTATTATTGCTAATATATATGTTATATAATATGTTATATGCTATAATAATGTATGCTATGTAATGTTTTTTAATTTTCTAGAGGGTTTAAGAAAATGGCCAAATTTTCCGGAGACTGACAGAGAATGCAGCAAAGATTTTGTCATCGAACCGGAAAGTCCAGATGAGGAACCATTGCACATAAAAGCTGGAATGGCCATATCATTGCCGGTGATGTGTATGCACAAAGACCCCAAATACTTCCCAGATCCAGAACGCTTCGACCCTGAGAGATTCAGCGACGAGAACAAACACAAAATAGAACCTTACACCTACTTTCCGTTTGGGCTAGGTCCCAGGAACTGCATTGGCTCGAGGTTCGCTATACTTGAGATGAAGATTTTGTTCGCTCATTTGCTGCATCATTTTGAAATTGTCCCCATTGGAAAAACCAAAATTCCTGCGCAGATGGAAAAGGGCAGCTTTAATCTTCAACCTTCTGACGGTATGCCTTTAGGATTGAAGCCAATAAAGAAAATAATGTGAGAATGTTTTTGTGTGAATGTTGATGTTGAATGTTTCTTGTTAAATATAATTTAAAAAAAATATTTTATTTTTTAAATTTTTAACTTTATAATAATTAATAACAATATTAAGAGAACCCCTTTTTCACAAATCAATTTGATAGAATCAACGTTTTGAGTCTCTTAATAGATGCCTAATCAGGTTAAAAAATCAACAATTATCTACACTTATGCACTGTTACACAATTTTACTTTTTTCACCTGAAGTTTCCAAGTTTTTTTACTTTGGTTTCTGATTATAAAATGGTGATAGAATGAGTGCTTTTACATCGCTTTCTTTTTTGATGGGAATTCTCATATACCATCTATCCACTTAATGTAATTTGTGGTAATAATATGATACGTGTTCTTTGGCTGAATTTAAAATTTAAGTACTTTTGATTTTTCAGCAGAGAAATTATTACCAAAGCTTGTAGACCAAGAAGTTAGTTCATTTACTGCTCTTTGGATTAAACAAACTCAATTATTGGTATCAAAATTATTAAATTGTTGAACACAAAATTTGTTCTGAATGTCACTTAATTAAGAAATGATTTGAGTCCGCTAGATGCAAAACTCTGTATTTGCAAAAATTGTAAAAATTGAGTTTTAGCTGACAGTTATTTGTCACATTTTATAGCTATCTGTTGATAGAAATTCTGATAGATAGAAATTCAGCAGCAAAGTAAGGTATTTACTAAGAAAAAGGCATTAGAAATCTTGAATCAGACGCAAATCTCTGTATTTGTCAGCCTATGCCAGTTGCATAACTGTGTAATTGCAATTGGCCAATTGCTTACATTGTTTGAGTCACATGACACGTCTCATGTGCACATGTCAATTATTCCATCATTCGCCATTACCGGTTTCACTGTTTGTTATTTGAGTACTAAAAACACCAAGTTTATTGCAAATAATTAACATTATGGATCTTCATGTGCATATTAGACCTTGTGAAAAAGGAAAAGGGAGAAAACTAGTTGTACAAACAGAAAAATGGAAACGAAATGTAATGAAACTTAAGAGGTAAGAGGTGTCTACAATTAACTAGATAGGTTTGGGACTTATTGTCAGTATTTTTAGGCATAAACCTAAGGATTTACCCGGTTTTCCCACCTGTAACCATACAAAGAAAGTGTATTGTTGTATAGATTTAAAGATGCGAGACATTCAGCGTTTCCATAATAATATGTATTCAACAACTGACAAAATAAAACAAAATATTTTTTTGCTGAAATTTTGTGAAGGTCAAAAGCCCAAGAGATCAGGTACAAACCTACATGGAATTTCAATTAAATATTTTGTTCCTATAGTAGAGGGTGGACTTTTAAGAGTATGCAAGACAGCATTTCTTGGAATAACTCATTTAAGTTCTGAAAGAATAGAGAGTGTTGTAAGAACGTTTGTTATCCGGGGTGAAATACCAAAAGAGAGAAGAGGGGGAGATACAACAAAAGGTAGATTTGATCCAATAAAATTATCTATCCAAACATTTATGGGGCGTTTGAACGGTGCAGAGAGTCATTATAATAGAGGACGATCTGAATTTTACAAAGCTTTACAGAATGTATTGTCAACGTCATCCACATCATTCCGTAAAGATATCATATTTCCGAACATACGTTAATGAACACTACAACATATCATTCGGCACTCCCTTAGTAGATGCTTGTTCTGCGTGTCTCAGAGTGAAGGAAATTTTGAGAAAAGAAAATTGAGAAGAAGAAAAGTTAAAGGTTATAACAGAGTAGAGAGTTCATACGTTAAGAGCTAAAGCCTTTTATTCTTTGTTAAAAAATGAATCAAATCATAACATACAAATATTTTCTTTTGATTGTCAAAAAAATCTTTCTTTGCCAAAGCTTCCCGACCAGGCGGCTTATTTCTCACAGCAAATAAATTTTTATAATTTCATCATCGTGGCTGGAAATTCGAAATCCCATCTTTCTTCTGCAAGTGTGACGTCATATGTGTGGCTGGAGTTTGAACATCCAAAAGATTCAAATGCTGTTGCCTCTGCTGTACATGATACTCTCATAAAATTCAACTTTAAAAATCAAATCGAAAAAGTTCACCTATTTGCAGATGGATGTGGTGGACAGAACAAAAATAGCACGATGATGTCTATGATAATCTACTGGTTGGTTTATGAAGCACCTGGTCACATCAAGGAAGTGGAGTTTACGTTTCCTGTTGTTGGTCATTCCTTTTTGCCACCAGATAGGATTTTCGGTATGATAGAAAGGGAGATAAAAAAGAAGAATGTTGTAATAAACAGAAAAGAATATGAAGACATAATTGGAAAACACTCAAAGGTGCTGAGACTTGGTAAAGACTGGCAGATATCAGACTGGAGAAAGACGAGTGACGTTGTTGTTAAAAAACCTTCCCAGTGGCATTTCAAATGTAATGCAACGAAACGATTTATATTTTCTAAGAACAAAGATTATATGGCTACGGTAAGGGAGGAAATATTTTATCGTTCTGACATAGGGTTCAGCAGGTCTATAATACGAAAAGGGAAAAAGATTTCTTTATTGAAACCAAAGTAACAACAGATTGGATGTTTATTGAAAGGAGATAAATCGTCCATAGGCACTCTCCTTAGAAACCATTTTGGTGAAAATTGGAGAGACCAGCCGGATCTCAAATTTTATAAAATTATAGATACTAGCGTACAAGCAAATAATAACGAGAGTGCTGCAGAAAATGATCATATTGATGATGAGGACCCAGAGGAACTTAGAGTTTAGGAATTAATATAAATATAAACATATTATAATTTGTAATACCTTTTGTACTTTGGATAAAAATAAACTTCACTAAAAGTTTACTTCCACATGCTTTTATGCTTTCTTCCTTATTCCTAACACACTAGGTTTAGAAAACAGACTAATATAACAACCACTAATATCGTTAATGGTTGACTATTATCATGTATTTGCAAATGTTAGTTGCATAAATCTGTATTTACATAGTTCACTTGCAAAACTCGGTATTTTCAAATTTGTCTTCCTTTTCTAGCAAACCCAATAACTTTTCTAAGAAAAAAATCATTATATTTTACCTAATAAAGCATTTATCTATCACAAAAAAGTGCCATTTATTATGTCTAAGGTTTTTTGCAAAATTTATCAGTTTTTTGCAAATAACTCAGTTTGACTTATACAGTGAATACAAAGTTTTGCATCTAGCGGACTCATTTAGAAAAAGTTAAAAGTAAATCTTCATAGCTTTTACTACATGCAGATTAGATGTTTATGAATATTTAAACTACTGTTTGGTGTCCCAATAACATAACGATTGCAAAAACGCTTAAAATCATAAAATATTTTCCGCAACGTCAGCACTTTTGAAAATATATATATTCGAACGGCGAAAAACAATCCATTTATAATTCACGAATCGCAATATTTAAAGCGACAACGAGTTAACTGAAAATTTAATTGAAATGTTGTTCAAAGCCCGTAGTCGATCAGCTATTTATTATGAAAACTCACGGACCGTTCACAAGTAACCATTGTATTGTTTATATAGACATTGAAAAGTTAATAATGAAGCAAAATGGGAATTTTAGAATGTAGTTATCGTTTTTTGGATTTATTAAATTTAACTTCCCAGTTGGTATTATAAATTCTACTGGGAAGCTAAATCAAAAAATAAGGTTGAAAATATTTTTTAATGGGTAATGTTTTATTTAAACTCGCAATTAGAAGTTAATCGTTGTTTAATTCGGTCTTTAGAACTATCAACTAGAGTCTAGATAAGACTATACGTGGTATAAATACCCGACAAGTGCAGCTACCGAACATCCAAACATAAAAACATATGAAATTTTTATCTCCAAATCAAAACGTCGTGGATCTATTACAGTTAATAAAGACAAAATCCTTCCGGAGGATTAAGCCGATGTTCTAGTTTCCCACCTTCGTGCTTTAATCACGAACGGAGTAGTATTTGCCCCATCTCCTGTTTGTTCGTCGTTGACAAGAAAACGAAACTCCAGAGAATTACATTTACGAGTTTGTGTAAGTAGACCTAGCACTAGTTTATCCAAAATCAGTGACTACTTCTCGCTTGATTAGTTTCCTCTAAATTGGTCAACTGTGAATTTACAGGATCCGGGTATCAGGTTATCTCTTTCTAGTTTTGTGTAGAGATGTACGTTTATAGATAAAGGAGGTCCGATTAGGACCTTGTTTTAAACAATAACGTCCATAGTTTTAAATTTTTTTAGCTATTGATTTAAGGGCATAAATGACCAGACACTTTTATACAAAAATAAATAATCTGTTTCGAAATGACATTTCGAAACAAGTCTATTTAGATTTATATCTATTTAGATTTAAAAAAAAACTATAACAATATAAAAAAGACAGAATAATAGCTTAAAGAATAAAATAACTTTTATACAGGGTGTTTAAAAAAAAGGTAACCCCGTCTCTAGGGTGGGTAAAAAACTGAAAAATAATTGGGGTTTGCTTAGTAAAAAATTTTTGTAACGCCATCCGTTTTCAAGATACAGGGCGTTGAAGAAAAAAAAAATTACACATTTTTTATGATTTTGGCGAAACTACTGGCAAAATTGTAATGAAATTTTATACGAATATGTTTTGGAAGCTGATACATCCCATGAATTTGTTTTTATATCTGATTCTCATAGAGGGCTCTAGTTACACGGATCGTACTAAGTATTAGTCAATATAACTTTTTTAAGAGTATAATGATTAATCAAAATTTCAAGTAAACTTAAACATCATTCAATTTTACACGAAAAAGATACTCTTGGTAAAACTCGATACTGTGTACCGTTTTCGGAATATTTTGATTTGAAAATTATGAAGTAATAATTGATGCTGGTAGTAATAATAAAGTTCTAATAGGTATACCTCCATTTTCTCCAAGTGTGCCATGGAAATCTGACATTTATTGATTGTTATGACGATAAATCAACAATAATTAGAGTTTTGAAACCTTGTTATTTGTAAAATCAAATCAAAATGTACTCAAATGTTGAATACACTGACATGTTATTGACCTTAGGCGAATGTTTAGGATTTTCTAGTGCAGCTGTGACACGTTATGCAGAAAAGTTTCCTAGAAGAAACTTACCAACTAAAAAAACATTTAGAGCCGTTGAACGAGGTTGTCGAGAAACTGGGAATGTGAGACCAAATAAAATAAATTCTGGTAGACCAAGAACAACAAGAACAATTAATAAAGAAAATAATATTTTAAATTTACTTGATCAAGATCCAACAGTTAGCGTAAGGAATATAGCAAGACAAACAAATACTTCTTCTTCAAGTACTTGGCGGATACTGAAAGAACAGCAATTACATCCTTATCATTACAGACAAGTCCACGAGCTTTTGCCAGATGATCTACCGGTTAGAGTGGATTTTTGTGAAACATTGCAACAAAGGACAGCCCACAATCCAAATTTTTTAAAATGCATTCTTTTTACGGTCGAGGCCACCTTTACGCGACAAGGTATGTTTAACTCCCATAATGAACACTACTGGTGTGACGAGAATCCACGAGTCAAAAGGGTATCACATTACCAACACTCATTTAAAGTTAATGTTTGGGCAGCAACTTTAGGTAACAAATTAATAGGTTATTATATTCTACCTGGAAATTTAAATGATGATATGTATCTTTATTTTTTAAACAATTCCTTATTCGAGATATTAGAAGATTTAACGCTAAACGAGCGAAGATCTGTATTTTTTATGCACGATAGAGCTGTACCACACTTTGATAGAAGGTGTGGTAATTGGTTGAGTAATCATTTTCCAAATCGAGCGATCGGTAGAGGTGCAGAAGCTCCGATTCATTGGCCTCCTCGGTCATGCAATTTTAACCCTTTGGATTGCGCAGTTTGGTCGTATATTAAGGAAAAAGTATATGCTACAGAGGTAAATTCACGCCAAGAATTGGAAGAAAAAATTCAACGTCAATTTAATGACATCATAGCTGATCCCCTACCGATTAGAAGGTTAATGCAATCTTTAGAAAAAAGAATAGACTTGTGTATTCGCGAAAACGGAGGGCATTTTGAACACTTATTGTAATTGAATTTTATTTTATGTTCTTAGTCATTAATTTAATTTTCTTCTTGCTTAGTCATTAATTTAATTTTCTTCTTGTGAGTTTTGTTTAATTACTAACTATTTTATACCAGCATCAATTATTACTTCATAATTTTCAAATCAAAATATTCCGAAAACGGTACACAGTATTTTACCAAGTTTTACTAGAGTTTTACCAAGAGTACCTTTTTCTTGTAAAAATGAATGATGTTTAAGTTTACTGGAAATTTTGATTAATAATTATACTCTTAAAAAAGTTATATTGTATAACTTTGTATATTGTATATGTATAAGTTAAAACTCCAAAAATTAGTTCCAAATACCGAAATGTCAGAACTGTACAGTAACGTCCACCTCTAATGCCAAAGATTACTCCTCGAAACACCGCAGTACGGAAGATAACGTAAGAAACTCATTTCGAAAGTAAACGAAGAAAATAAAGTAGTTGTTACTTTTCACATAATTTTTAAACTCGCCATGTTAAAGCGCCAAATTGTATTGTTTCCTAACAGAATTACAAGTTGGGATACTTACGTGCTCGCGGAGACCGGTAATTGGAAAACAAGATTTAGAGTATTGTCCTCAGTGCGGAGAAAATAACTTAATTTTTCTAGCTACGAGTACAACACAAAAAGACTAATAATTGTTTTTGCAGAAACAATACTACATTTAAGTAGTATTACAGAATCATTGACGAAATATTTGGAAAGTAGGGTAGAAATTTATGAGACATTTAAATCGGCTTCAAAGCAACTAAATCGAACAAAAAATTTCCAAAATTTTTCAATATATTTTTCTCAAAATAGAATTGGGCTTTTTAATAAACAATTGCAGTTTATGAAATTACAGGCGGTTTAAATTGTACGGATTCGAATTTTTGGTTGGTTGAATCGAAAAAAATGTCGATTTGCTACACGGCACATACTTTTTAATGGGTGTTCAGACAATTCGATTGTATATCGCACTCAGAAATTTTATCGAATACGGTCACATTTACATTCAATTTTGTCATTGGAAACCGTATGTCGTGACGCGATAAAAAATTCGAACCGAACGTCAGTGGCGCTTGTATCTATAGGTTGAGCTCATTCACACGATTCGAATTTTATCGAACTGGCCGAATACCAAAATAAACATCTCAAGGGCTCTGGGAAGATATTTGGTTCGATAATATCGACACCCCCATCAAACAAGGTTGTAACTAAGGCCCATATTTATAGTCGATGCTCAAGTATCGGTCGATGCTTGAGGTCGACCTTGAATGAAATTTGTGTTCTATAAACCGTTCTCAAGTACGAAGTCGAGCTTGAGTACGCAGAAATGACAGCTCGTACTCAAGCATCGGATCGACCTGCCTTGAGCACGGGATCCTAACCTAACTTGTTTGTTTATATTTATATTTTTTCCAATACGCTTCAATACAATATATTTTTTTTTTTTGTTTTTTGAGATTATGGATATTTTTGTTCAACATCCAGGATTAAGTCATGGCAGCTTAATATTTGATCAAAGTTGATTAAGAGTTAGAAAGGAAAGAGGACAAATTCCAGAATTATTAATAGGTGAATTATTATGAATAGTGAATATGCATACAACACAGGCACTATCTACTTACACCAGCATTCAAGCAAGGAATTTATTGATGATGATCTAAACAAAAAATAGGTTATTTGATAGATATATCTTTTTAGGTAATGATCAACAAAATAGATATAATAGTGCACATGTAAGAAATGTTGCCAAAAGGCTATTTTAAACCTGGAAAATATGGTTTCCCTGTCTGCAATGAAGCCTACAAATCAAATTAAATACATATCTTGCAATAATAAGTGCTACAGCAGTACTCTGCAATATGTGTTTACAGGAAAATAATTATAAATGGTGATGATGATTTTCTAGAAAATACTGATGTGTCAGAAAATAGAAATGTTAATGATGTGGAACAAGGTTTAAATTTTAGGAGACATTTTATTCAACAATGTTATGCATGAGAATGTGAATATATTATTGAATACCTATGTTAAATGTAATTCTTTTTTATTTTATATGTCGAAATGTATTTTTTATATTTTAATTTAAAATAAATGAGGGTTATACTATACTCAGACAACTTAAGCAAGTATATCTTTATTGAGTTCGAGTTGTCTCTCTCCTTTTAAATAAGTGTTTATTCCTTTCACAAAACCTTTCCTTATCAAATATAAAATTAATTACATGTTTAAAATATTAGTATTCTTTATTTAAAAATATATTTATAAACCTTCTAAATAAGTAAATTTGAAAGTAACAATTTATAAAACTAAAAAATGGAATAATATCAGGCTTGTTAAATATAAAATAATATAATAATCACTTTACAACCACCATAGTATACATTAAAAACAAAATCACAAAAAAAAAATAACCAAAACTAGTATTTACATTTAGAATTTTTAACAGTTTTCAATATAATACATTAAATACAAAATACTACATACTAGTACTAGTATTTACATTTAGAATTTTTAACAGTTTTCAATATAATACATTACGTACAAAATAAGAATAGTTATTATATAAATGATTGTTTTAAAAATCCATAACTAGAGATTACTATTAAACTTTGGAATAATTCAAACCTTTTTTTGGAGAATGTTTTTTATTTGCAAGTATAATAGCTACTACTCCATTAGTAGTAGTGTTTGTTATTACTGTTACATATTGCCATAAGTATATTTAAGATTACTTACCATTTGAACCATATTCTATAGGAACAACGGGTGTCATATTACAAGTATTACTTGAAATTCTTATTATATGTACAGGTAAGATTTCTCAAAATTATCATACATAACAACTCTTTATTTTGAACTGGAAAAGCAATAGATGGAGTCAGATAATTCTGATGTTACAGTAATTAAACTTATATGTTCTCCTATCTGGTGGGCCTCCTTTTGTTCTACAATAATACTAGGTATGAAAATATAGTAAATTTACCTCCTCCAAATACTTCTGTGTTGTCCCAAGGACAGACGATGCTTACATATATGTTGGGAACAGCAACTTTCACAAACTCCATACCTACATCAGGCTTTGGCTTTTTTAAAGGGCAATCACCTGTAGCCAGCATGCTGTTGTTTCTCTGCATTTTCTACAATAAAAATTTTGCTTGAATAAATAGTATTTTACCTCAATACCCAGTTTCAATTTGTTTTATAATTTTCGTAGCTGTTCTGAAGTCCTTAATATATCTATTTCAGGCTGGCAGTTATATACCTAATACGCTGTATTGTACTCCCAACCCTTCTTTTTTCATTAAGGAAGCACCGTTTGTCCTTTTATTCTTTACAGTATTATTTTCATTTACCAGCTGGATTAAAAACACCTTTCCTTTTGTTGAATACACTGCATATTTAGTACAATGTCCGTTCATCTAAAAATCGACATAATTGAAATTTATTCCCTCGAATGCATATTTTTTATAATATATTACATACCTTAAAATGATTTATTAAAAATTAATTTTTTTAATACACAACATGCCTCTTCTTCAATAAAGCTAAATTTGGCGCTAAAAATATTTAAATAAAGTTTGGTGACAATGATAATAATTGACAGAATCTTCTTTTTATTGGATGCCATCTATCAAATTTACTTAAAATCCCTAATTTTCGTGCTTGAGATCAATCTTGTACGAGAATACCCGAAGTATCGTTTATAGAACACAACAAATACTTGAGCATGACTTTGACGTAAGTTCGACTTGGCGGAGCACGTGCTCAAGCACGAGCTTGAGTACCGACTATAAATACGGGGCTAAGTTAGATCTATTTTCAGATTTTAACACAGGCGAATTCAGTAAAAAATTGCGCACACGTCCATATAAATGGCTTAGTTTAATTCTCAATAGTTTCTCTAATACCATACTTTAACCATAATACTTTTGTAAGTAAAAATAAGTTTTTTATATTATATTATTATAAATTTGGAACAGAATTTAATTTCTGGCGAGATGGGAAACTAATAAAGTATTGCAAATGATTTTAATGACAGAGAAAACGCTTTATGCGCAAAATACATTCTTTGTATCATCCGATGAAATACTTCATCATACTAAGCAACATGGGAATGATTTAATTGAATTTAAAAGAAACTTACTTAGAATTTAAAAGAAAGAGAAAACACGTAGAAAATAAGCTAAAAGAAAAAAGAAGAGAATTACAGAAATAAAAAAATAAAAAACCTATATCAAGGTGCTAGAAATGAAAAAAAAAGGTTTCCAACAAAACCCATATTCGGTAAAAACAAAGCAGGAAATAATATAAGCGGAAAAACAGAAATAGTCGAAAGATGGAAAGAGTATTTTGATGAATTACTAAATAGCAATAATAAGTCAAACCAAAGAGAATGTATGGAAGTAGAAGCAAGAATAGAACACTTAGAAGACATAGAAGATAATTCACCCAGCAAAGAACAAATCGGGGAGATCATAAAAAATCTGAAAAACAACAAATTCCCTGGAAGCAATATCATAAAAGCAGAGATGATGAAATATGGTGGAAAACTGCTAAAGGAGTAAAAAACTAAAAAGGAGACAAAACAGAATGCAGTAATTACAGAGGAGTAGCGTTACCAAATACCGTATATAAAATCCTATCAAAATCCATAAAAGATAAGCTAGAAAAAGAAGTTGAAAATATAATAAGCTAATATCAGTGCGGATTTAGACGAGGGAGAAGCATACGATAGAATAAAGAGGAATGAATTAAAAGAGACCCTTGAGGAACTAGGAGTTAGCAGAAAGTTGCGTAACATGATACATCTTACTTTAGAGAATACAGAAAACAGAGTCAAAGTAAACAATTATGCATCAGACAAATCTATAGTAAACGAAGGATTAAGGCAGGGCGATCCTTTGTCATCATTACTCTTCAATTTATGTCTAGAAAAAATAATGCGAGAAGCGAAACTCAATAGAGAAGGACTTATAGGAGGAGAGAAGGAGGTTATAACAAATTTCTAGACCCGAATGGTAGTGATGTAGAGTCTAGTGGTCATAGAGAGCCTTTCTCTGCTGATGTGTCCGAATATGTACCTTTCAATTCTGAAGGTAAGATGTGAGTTTTTAGAATACCCATTGCTATTTACTTTAATAGACGACCACAATTTCCTTTTGTTACGAATTATTAATTTCTGTTTCTATAATGTTATTCTGTGGGCTTCAGGTATAAAAAGAGTTTTGTTGTAGAAAGTAGCAATTCGGATGCATTTAAGAAAATGTTTTTCGGTACTCTATGAGTAAATATTACAGATAAGTGTGTTAAAACTATTTATAAAAAAAATGATATGGAAGTAACTGATTGTGTTTTCCTAGCCGATCAACGAGGCCATCACGGAAATTATCCAAACAAAGTACCTGCGATTATTAAACAAAGTGTGAGGACACATATTGCTCAGATACCAGTTTTAGTATCCACAATAGTATTCTAGAATAAATTTAACATAGATTCTGATATTGATGTAATATTTATAAAAGAGCTTCTATTGAACAAAGGGAAAATTTACAGCTTAATTAATTATACTAGTCATATCGCTTCTAAAACTATGGTGCGAGTATTCAAAACGCAAATTAAGTCGTTTGCTCAATGTAGTTAGAGATAGTGCAAGCACTCCTGACCACGGCGCAATAGACGAAATTAGGTTTAATCCTCACTTCCATGCGAAACGCATTGTACTATGCACTGTATAATTCCATTTACAATAGAACCTTTCGGCCTTTACGTGAATTTGACTCCACCTTCGCGCAGCTCCATGGTCAGGAGTGTTTGAACTATCTTTACTTAGTAGTTGCGGCATATTTTATTCAAAGGAAGATCTTATCCACTCCAGTCAGAAGTTTCTGCATCATACTATAAGCGAACACTGGTCGTCTACGATTTTACAGTCTTTGATTTGGGAGACAATAAAGGACACTACTGTGTCTGTAGTGCTATATATTTATTTATTGAAATGAAATTAAAAAAGGGATTTACAGACTTTTTCTTCTTTTCTGATAGTTGCGGAGGACAAAACAAAAATAGAATAGTTTTTGCTATGGACTCTTATGCAGTGAAAAAGTGTAACATTAACATTACACATATGTTTTTTGAAGTAGGACATTCACAAAACGAGGGCGATTCAATGCATACCCTGGTAGAAAAAGTCGTATATGTTCCAGACCAATGGATAACGATGATACGATGCGCCACAGCATCAGGCAAGCCATACCTATTCCGTAACCGTAACGATCTTGAGACTCATCTTTCTTCTCATGGCGCCTTCTCCTTTCGAAGGTTGGCGATACAAATGGCAATTGTAGTTTTGGAAACTGCTGCGCGAAAGATTTCTGCGGATGAGCGGTCGAACCATCTCCTCAGGTCCTTCAGCCACGAGTTCTGGCGTCTTCCTACTGATCTTTTGTCCTGTACTTTTCCTTCCAGTATAACTTAAAGTAATTCATATCTTTCGCCTCTCAACACATGACCCAAGTATTGCATTTTCCTCTCTTTGATTATTCTTAGTAATTCTTTTGAAGAACCTGAGAGAGTGGTTTGGTTGCAGCTCAAAGCAATTGTTCAGAGTAGCTGCCTCAAAGGTCAGAATAGCCATGATGATTGCCAACCTTCGTCACCGAGATGGCACTTAAAGAAGAAGATCTAACAAGATGGTTATTTACCGTCTATCTCGTCAATTCGTTGTTTATCTGGTCTGAACATTGAAATTTTGAAAAGAATTACTGAGTTTTTAATCAATATACGCGTGATATCAAAATATAGAGCGCCGATCAAGCTATTTGAGGTTAAGGAGCAAGGTTTGTATTCAGAAGAGGAGGTGGTGTAATAAGGGATTTTTGAAAACTGAATTATCGAGTATTCTTCTTCTTATTGCGCCGTCTCCTTTCGAAGATTGACAATCCAAATGGCAATTGTAGCTTTGAAAACTGCTGCATGAAAGAGATCTTTGTGGATGAGCGGTCAAACCATCTTTTTAGGTCTTTTAGCCACGAGTTCATGGCGTCTTCCAACTAATCTTTTAGCCTGCACTTTATCTTCCAATATGATTTGGAGTAATTCATATCTTTTGCCTATTAACACATGACTTAAGTATTGTATTTTTCTCTCTTTGATTATGCTGAGTAATTCTTTTTGTTTACTCATGCGCCATTGGTAAATTTTTGTATCCATGGAATTCTCAGCATCCGTCTGTATATATACATTTCAAAGGCATCTATTTTTTTTTTCTGTTTCAGAGTTTATTGTCCAACTTTCACAGCCATACAGCAAAACAGAAAAAACATCTGATCACTCGAATCTGATCGAGTATTAAAGGTAGTAAATGACTATAATTATTTGGAAATTATAGTAACACCCAAGTGGTCCATTAAAGCTCATCTGAAGATGCGCTAGTGTTTGGCAAAAGTGGCTATTCACACGGCTTAGAGTAGTTTAGTATCTAGGGCTGAGATAGCCTTTTCGGCTAAAGTAATAGTGTAAGGTCGGTCGTAAGATCAATTTTGACTTTTAGAGCTCAGATATAGGGTCTTTTTGAGTACTATGAGGTGAAAACAATCAGAAGAATCTGTATAAAAAAATGTTTTCCTGTCCAAGGTATTGCCCTAATTTTATGTTAGATTTGGAGACAAGTATTGCTACAGTGAGCCTGTATACAATGAATTTATATAACAAATATATTGAAAGAATTCTAGGATATTCGAATGATAGATTGTCAAAATTTCTTTTGAAAGAAATGATGAAAGTTAGCCTGGTATGATTAAGAGCATGGTAAATAAAAAGAAGGAAAATATATAGTGTCAACCTGAGAATGGGGCGCTCAAATTAAATTTTTTGGACAATACAAAGAACTGCGAGAAGAAGGAGTAAATAGTCATTATCAATTGGAAATGGAAAATTTGGGGACATTAGACGGCTGTTTAAATTAAGAGGTGGAGTATATTAATTAAAGGTTTTTCTCCATGTGTAACGAGAGAGAAAGGAAAGATATGATACATTTTTTGGGGAAATACCCAGTGTTTACACAGATTAGGTTAAAGTGGTTGGACAGAAATAACCTTGTAGAGTGGAAGTAGCTACTATGAGGAGACAGAGATGGTCTATGTTAGCAGGTTATTGTAGAGAGACATGGCCGTATAGGTATGAGTTAGTGAATCTGTTTAATTACGATAACGAGTAGCATGGTTCTAGTTGGATAGGATGAAAACGTAGAAAACGATTCATTCGAATCAATCTGAAATTTTTTCGAAACATTTTTTGGTCATTGTATCACACTTCTTTGCAAATTTTGTTTGATTATTTTGTTGTTCAAGTGCTCTTGAAAAAAGTAACTGCAAATTACCTACCGTTATCTTTTTCTATTTTGAAATATTGCATCAGGTTCGAAGTAAAGTCTATTTAAAATGAATAAAGGTGTAAATATTAAAGTGCTAAAATTATAACCGTGTTAAGAAAGGCGCATTGCGGCAGTGAATAAGGTTCGTATTATTTCGCGCCAGTGGTTACCTCTTCATGCCGAGCAACAAATATGAAAAAGACTCCTCAATGCGAAAGCCATTTGATGTAGCATTTACCGCAAAATTATTCAAAAGGAATTATTCATATAGCGATTTCGCATTCAACTTCTTTTTATATTGAAATGAGGTTTTCATTTTAATTCAAACGGATTGTATATGTACTTTCTGTCGAACAAATTCAAATATATTATAAAATGGTGTTAATATTATTAAGAAGGACACGAACAATGGTTTACAAAACAATTAATGAATATTGTCTCAAGGTTTACGTTTTCTTTTGGAGAAAAACTTTTAATAAAACACAAAAACAACATTTGAACACAAAATAACAAATTGCATCCATTGCCTACCGTTTAAATTTCAATTTAAACATACGTAATCATTTAACATATTTCGTTAAGTTCCATTTTCTTAAAGAGAAACTTGGCAACATGTACATTTTGTAATTTTGTAGGTAATTTTAACTTTAGCTCTACCTAATAACAAAATGTGTTTTATTGGGCTTTTCGGCATTAGTGTGAAATCTAGAAAATAAACAAAGTAGATCCCAGTAAAGTTCCCTGTGGCACACTATGTATTGCTTTAAGCACTTGACACATATTTGATCACTTGTGTTAAGTATATCATTTAAATATCAAACAAATTTTAATATTTTTTATATTAATTATTTTATATTGTTTACTAATTGTACTATATTCCATCTAAAAAAGTATACACCCAATCATGGACGTAATAAACCGCCCAACAACTTAACTTATCTTCTGCTTATGTGAAGCGTACCGCCTACCAATACCGCTTAGTCAAATCACATCGAATCATACGCAGTGAATAATTATTCTGAGGCGTAAACATTCCCCTGATTCTATTTGATCGATAGGTTAAAGCTACCTGCCAATCGCCGACGAATTTTTTTCTTTTAGTCATTAGTCATTGGTCAAGTACATTAAAAATGAAGTTTTTACTATAAATTTGTTTTGGAAGTGTTCAGTAATTGAGTAAGTTGAATGAATAAATATTTATATACAGTTATGAATGTCTTACCACCCGGCTTTTTAACGTAAGAGATAGAAAACACAGTTACCTTGTGAAATAAAAAGAGATGAAACTCGTAGAGGTGAGAAATAATGGAGAAACCTATAATTTATATTACATTACATTATCACTAGCGATAGTCTCACACCTTTAGACGTTAGCTTCGAGCTAAATCACCTCGGTCATAATTATTATGAGTAACGTCGAATGTGTGACGTATTTCCATTTTTTAATTTCGCATAAAGTAGAAACTGATTGACCACAATAAAGCAAAAATGTGAATAAAATAATTTAATTAATAGTGATTATTTAATGTAAAGTTTTAAATTATTAACCAAGAATAATTTCTACTATGATTTGAGGAGTTTTATACACTCTTGTGACAGAATAATTATAAATCCTTCGTGGATTAGTGGTAAGAATTCGACATTGCGACACAGACATCGCAGACGATTAGAGTTCAAAACCCACATGTGATTTTCTTTTTTTTTTAATAATTTGAAATTATGCAAAGATCGCTTTGCTTTGAACCATTAAACATTTATGTCAGTATTAGAAGTGTTTAAAGTTAAAACAAAAAATCTTATTGACAAAACAGTAACGTCGTACTTTCGAAAATAAAGTAAAAATTCTTCAAAATTAAAAGAACTTTCAAAGAATGTTTAAATAAGTAAAAATTCTACAAAAATAAAAAAATATTGTAAATAAACGTATTTACAATATGTTCAAATAAGCCTTCATTAGCAGCAGAACAATAACCCAAACTGTCACTAAAGAATTGTAAAAGTCTGATGGATCAGAGTTCAAGTCACGATGTTCTCATCGTTATATCTCTCATATAGTTTGGACTTGATATATCCCCAAATAAAAAAATCACAAGGTGCAACATTGCAGGCCAAAAAATATCTCCGTGGCCACTAATCAATCGATTAGGAAAAGTCGCACAGAGATATTCACTGACGATGCGAGAATTATGTGCAGGACAACCATCGTGTTGAAACCATATGGAATCGAAAGTTATTGGTAAATTACGAAGGGCTGGGACAATTTTATTTTGCAGAATTTCCAAGTATTTCCGCCCAGTCAACATACCGTCTATAAAAAATGGACCAATGACATGATTCCCTATTATGCCTCCCCAAACATTTACTTTTCGAAGACACTGGGTACGAGCGACATAAATCTGACGAGAATTTCCTCGAGACCAATACCTAGCATTGATTGAATTGTGACGGCCATGCAATGAAATCGTACATTCATCGGTGAACAAAAAGTTCTATAAAAAATGTTCATCTTGATGTGACATTTCCATTGCAGTTTGACAAAATTCTAAACGTCTATATTGATTCCCAGGGAATTATTCGTTGGATTTATTAAGTTTATAGGGACGGTATCGATGTCTTTAAAAAATTTCACCTACTCTAAATCTTGGAATTCCATATTGTTCTCCGAGACGAGATGTTGATTGAAAAGGATTTTGCTCAATACTTGCACGAATCAAAGTGTCCCTTAGTTCCAAATCTGGATTTACCTCCCTTCGTCTGCGAACTCCTCTTGGAGCGAACACGGATCCATAAGTAAAAAAATTACGTATAATAGACTGAATTGTTGATCGTGATGGAGCCGGCCTATTTGGAAACATATTTACAAATTGTTGTCTAATCATTTTGTCTGATAATCCATTCACATGCCAGACAACAATTTGCACTTTTTCCTCGACCGTTAAAATCCTTTTCACGAATTGTTTTTTCAATAAAAAGTTTCTGTTTACCGTAAATAACACTTCTCAGTATGTTATTATTTGATAACTTGAAGGCTTGATGATTTGGTTAGCTATAAAGCAGGTACCTGTTCGCGCGCATCCATTTCAATGTCGTCAATTGTTTTGAAAATCATTACCTGTACAGAGGAATTGATATTAACACTGAGAATTTAGTAATGGACTTGACATTAAACAGTCTTCAATGGATTATTTTCCATTCACAACTGAAGACTATAAAACTGGAATTGAATTTTAAATATTTTGTATTTCTATTTTATAACATTGGAATAAGAATAAATTGTAAATAATGAGTTTTTCGAAAACTTGTTACCTAATATGTATCATATTTTCTATTATTTTTGATTGAGTAAAACAAAAATTTTACCCTTGGTGTGAATTGAACCCCAGTCTTCTTGTCAATAGACAACGTCTCTAACTATTACTCCAATTTTACATACAATAATTGTTTTCGTATAAACATACCTACCTTTAGTTTAGTCAAATATTTCAGTTGAGTTATTTTTATTATTAAATAAACTTAAAGATTTATAATTTAAAATCGCTACTAATTAATGTTTTTTACTATAATATATCTTAATATATTTAATCATTTATTCTAACATCAGAAATTATTAACATAAAATATTTTCGAGGTCATCCGTATAATTATGACTGAAGTCAAACAGACACGTCTAATACTAGCCTTATCTCGTACTATCTCACAACGTAATCTGTCTTCTATCCTTTCCGCTATTTTGCCGGGTGGTAAGACACTCATCACTGTATAGGTAAATACTCTATTTTAATATATTACTTCTACGTCTTTATACTCATATTGATTTTGATTTGACTTTCGTCAAGTGAACATCTTTATCTATTACGATAATAATTAAAAATCCATTGTGATAAAAGTTTTTATACTTGCAAAATTAAAATTCTATTGTATAAAAGGTATAAAAAGTTTTTATATTATATTCACTAATAGATGTGAACTGTTACAGGTAAATCTTTAAAAAGTCCACAGTCTCGGAACAAAATGTGAGATGGGTGTGCGAAAGTATAGAAAAAGGCAATATATTTTCCCAACCGAGCACACCAAGTGAGGCATTAGTTGCTCAACAAAATCAAGTGCTCTTTACTGAGAATCAAGCAAGAAACCAAAATGAGCAGATGTTATACAACGCTTGGATGCAGAAAAAAACAAAAAAGAGAAAATATAAATATAGTTATAAAACAAATGAAAATCCAAATATAGGTACACTACAAAAAAAAATAGATGAAGAAAAACAGCAAAATGAAGATCTAGAATATTACACAGACGAGGATAAACTGAGTAAAGAAACTGAATGGATTCGAGTTTGAAACGCAAAAAAAAAGAAGTCATGCGACTGTCCAAAGAAAGTGCAGTCCCACCCTCACCAACAGACAAGTAGGTAAATCAGAAGAGACTCAAACCGCACGTTAACCACCACCAGTCATTATAAACAAATTGGAAAAATACGACACCCTAGTGAGACACCTATGAGGTACGCAAATATTTTATCACTCTAGCATCCTAGCAGGTGGAAATATATAAAAATTAATGTAAACGACGAAAATAGCTACAGAAATCTGAAAAAAAAAACGCTAAATGGCACAGATCCTGAAGTGACTCATTTGAACATACGAACGAATAAAATAGACCTCTTAAAATTGTTGAAAAAAAAACTGCTTCAAACTTTCCAAGCTAGGAACATAGGGGAAAATCTAAAAAATAAGGAATTTAAATTAGAAAACGTAACCCAATTACTGAAAGCAAAGGACAAATCACCACTACCACTGTTTGCACTTATATATACAAAAAAGTATAAGAAACTACCGAAATTTTACACATGAAAGCGACAATAGAAGCTTTTAGAAAATTGAAATTGATTCCACAATTCAATTGATGTCAAGAGTACGAACATACTCAAAATTATTGTAGAAGAGATGCATTGCACCCAGTCATCCCATCTAGTGCTATTTCGATATGGTTCTTCACGAACTAAGCACTCAGTTTCACCCTCAGATTCCGAGGATGTAGGGTCATGATGAGGTGCAGACGTAGGTGGAATCTGGCTTTCTTCCCGGAAAAGCAATTTTGCCCTTTGACCTTTCACACCCCTAATTTTCGTGTTCTTGATGTCTTTTTTTTTGGTTGCATGTTTTCCTTTTATGTGGACCTTTCTTTTCTTTCGCATTCTGTCGTTCTTCTGCGAGAGCATCTTTTATCGGAGTATTAGTTAAAATAGCAGTGTGTCTCTTCTTCGATGATTTTCTCGGATTTTGTCGAAGACCTTCTTTTAGAAATGGCCTTACCTCTTCAAGTGAAAGCAATTTCGAACTTAAAGGTTCTAGAACGAAATATTCTAGAATTTTCGGTGGATTCTCCATGATTTTAGTTCTACTGCTCAACTGTTGAAATATTTGTTGTTTTCGGAAGTGTTTCCTTCTTCATTTGTTGGTGTAGCCCTGTCTGCCACATATAATGGTAAGAAGTCACCCCCTGTGAAGATACCCTCATTCAGAGGACATATCACTGTTTTACTGAACGCAGCCTTTATATTGGTTGCCACAGCAGCTAGAGGCAGACTCAATTTTAGAATGCCAGGAACATCATATATGGAAAATGTATTACCTGGATTGTTCACCATCCAGTTATCCATAGCTTAATTGCAGTATTTTTTAGTCGTTCATAAACACTCCTGCAATTTACCTATAAGAGCAGTGCGGAGGGAAAGATAAAACTGTTACTTCGTTTTCCTTACAAATATCTAACGCCTCGATAGAAAGTTGGGATTCATGGTTGTCGAGCAGCAAAAGTTTGGGGCGCTTCTTAGAACATCTTGTGTAAATCACAAAATACTTTCACAAATACAAAAAATTTCACAAAATGTTGTTCTTTCATCCATCCTGATGTATTTGCTGTCGAAATTATGCTAAATTTGTATTGGGTGATCTCTTTGACCATTCAATAAAAGAGATTTTTAAAAAACCAGAAGTGTTTATAGCCGCATGAAATTCCAAGCAGTAGAGTCCACGTAATTAAATAAAAAATTAAAAAGTTTACTTCGGTTTCTCACAAAAAAAAAAAAACAAAGTGAGGCCCTCCTTTTTAGGAAATCTTTTGTAATTTTTTTATTTACTTAACTTATTTTCTCTCCTTTCTGGCAAATTTTTGAGAACCTGTTTTCTTTGTGTTATTTATCCATGTATCTGGTTTACCTCTAGTAGCTATCATCTCCCTAATTTTTCTTCTTTTCCGTTTTTCTTTTATTTCTGAGCAAGTTAAATTGTTCCAAAGAACTACGCGCACATCTCCGATTCTGAGCAACGCTGCCTCATTTATTTTGTGTACCTCAAACATCACCAACGTGTTGACATGACTTTTTTGTGCTAAGTGTTCTTAAGGTTTTTTCCAGAACAGCGTATTTGAGTCATCAGCGAAATTTACAATTTACAGATTCTAGATATCCGAACTTTAAACTCAGCAGACGCAGGGAGTGAACACAAACTAGCACTAGCAAATATAAGAATGAAAATAACAAAAAAACATTTGTTACAGAAAATCAGCGAGGAAAAATTCAATGTAGAATCACTGTGGAACGACTCTACAAGAGAAATGTACCAAAGGAGGTTAGCACAGAAGATACGGCTGAAACAAATAGACGACACCGAAGATATAACGATAAATAAAAGAGAAATGTAAAGAGATATGAGAGGCCTACACAGGGTACAAAACATCAAATACTCCAGAATCCCGAGATACCTATAGAAGAATACGAAATTAAACAAAGCAGTTGTTAAGAAGAACAAAAATGAACACTGGGGACAGTATACAAAAAGGATGGAAAGCAACTTCTACGGTACACAAAAACAAATATGTAGATTCATAAGAAACCAAAGAAAAGAAATGGCAGAATTAAAGTAATACAGTAATAAACCAGCAAACGAATGGGAAAGATACCTGACGGAACTGTTTTAAAGAAAAGAAAAATAATAATCAACACAATAACGTACCTGAATTAAGGCACGAAATAGAAATCAGTTTTCCGGAAGTAGAGATAGCCATAAATTTACTCAAAAATAGATAGTTACCAGACGGAATAATCAACGAGCTTCTAAAACACGGAGGAGAAAGTAGGCCCTAGAGATGACGAAACTTATACAAAAACTAATATTACACTGCAAAATACCAGACGCATGGAGAAACAGCATAATGATAGAATAATGATAGATTCTAGCAATGTTTAAGAAAGGAGATAAAGAAGACCCCAACAATTATAGAGGTATAATTCTACTGAACACCGCTTAGCTTACCACAAAAGTCCTAACCAATAAAATTAATAAACTAACAACTTTATCAGATGAACAACAAGGATTCATCAAATCACAGAAAAGGCCATCGAGTACAATAAACCAGCATATATATGTTTTATAGACCTAACATGGCTTCCCATCGCATCCAAGTCGAAGACGTCTTACTGTATAAAAGAAACATACTAATCCATATTATAAAAGCCATCGAAAACATCTACTTCCTTAATTGAATACAGACAAAGATAAATGGAGAATTAACACATTGTATATCAGTACAAAGCAGAGTCAGACAGGGTGACTCGTTTTAAGCACACTTCTCTATAATATAGTAATGGATGAAATAATACAAGCAGTACGTAAAGGTCATGGCTACAGAATGGGGAACAAATAAATCCAAATATTATGTTATGCAGACGACACTGCATTAACGCCGAGACAGAAGATTAACACACATCTTCAAGATGTGTGATAATATCAGCAGAAAAAACCAAAAATATATGAAAACATCTAAATACCTACTACGATGTAAAATTAAAATTAATGAGAAAATAATAAAGCAGGAAGCAAGGTTTAAATATCTGGGAATAGATATAACTAGTTACGGAGGTATTCAAGAAGCCATACACGGCGGAGACATGACCTCACACATCTAAGAAACAACAGAGATGAAAATACTTCGACGAATATCTGGGAAAAGTCTATTGGTCAGGGAGAGAAGCGAAAACATGAGAAGACCATGCAGTATAGAAGACATAAATGGATGGGTGACAAAACGATAACAAGAGTGGAACGAACACGTTAGTAGAATGACAGAGGATAGAATAGTACGAATAGCACGAGATAAGTCACCAAATGGACGAAGAAGTATTGGCTACCAAGAAAAAGAAGGTGCGATAATTTAAACGAATTAAATTAAAAAGAAGAAGAAGAAGACTTTATTGGCTTCTAAGCTTCTATTAGGAATATGAAGGAGAGTAAACTAGCAGATTAGGTTAAATATAAAATGCTATAGTGCTCTTTTTATATCTAATTAACGAAAAACGCCAAATATAAAAAGTGTATAGAGAAACCGGTGAAGATTAGATTTAAAAAAAGATGTTAATAAAGATGCTAATTTATTATTTTTTAATTATTGGTTTTTGCCTGATCTAGTGATTTTTATATTCTTAAAATGGTGTTATACCCCATTATTGTATCTAAATTTAATACAACCTTATTGTTACACTTTTCATCACTTCAACAACATCAATTCTTCACCCGTACTTTGTGGAAAGTATTGGGGGTAATGAATGTACCGAACACTTTAAGGGCCATAGAAACACGTTCCACTTTGTTTCCATCTTGGAAATTAAAAGAGCTAGCGTTATTTCCGGTTAAATGGCTTGAATTAAAGATCTCTTACACAACTTTGGAATTACCCTGAGTGATTTTGCGTGCAAATCTCACAGGAACGAAAAGAAAAATCGAATTTGTACACCAGAGGCACTTTCCTCGATTGATTTAAACTTGAATGATTCGCTGTGTGGATTGGCTGATGGCAAGAATAGAAATGAAAACATCGCCGACTTAAGCTTGAAATACTATGGAATTTAAAGAAAATAGAAATGTTTCCTTCTGTTCATATTAATATAAAACTACATAAGCAGCAGAGACATTGATTGGCGAAGTATTTTTATCTAATTTAAAACACTCTCGAATGGAATGAATTATGTAGTAGTAGGTACCGCATTTTTACCGTGAAAATTGCTTAATCGTTTTATCCAAACAGGTATGCGATTTATAGTATCAATACATCTATGAATTTTTATTAAAAATGGGCACTCTATCGACTAATATAATATGAGTAATAGATTGAGAATTGTATGCTTAAGGTTGGAGGCAGATCAGACCTTTTTGATAGACGCACTGAATTACAGTGATTCTCATGAATCAAATAGTAACTCTAGCATTGTACTGGGCTCAATAGATTTCTCAGGATAAGTACAATGTACTTGCACGTGCATCATGAGATAGTCATCATAAGCATGATTCTCATGAATCAAATTATAATTCTAGTAATTTAGATACATATGAGCAACAATGGAAATTCTAAAACGAATACTAGAATTGCTCCGTCGCCAAACTTTCTGAGGGACTGCAATATCAGCAATACGGGTTCTTTTTCATGCGGATATTCTTGTAAATGAAATTACTGATAGTAAAATATTGATAAAATCTTGATAAGTTTCAAGAACTTTGTGTCTCCCAAAACATAAAACTCAGGGAAATACAACCCAATATTAACAGCCCCTTACATCGCTGACTAACAAAACCATCAACCGCTGTGCTCCCACTGCAAGGATATTCCACATACCGTCAAGCTATCTTCACACAGTACCAGAATATTTGCGCTACAAGTATTCGTTTTATAAGACTAAACAATATTTAAAAAATCATTTAACCCTTGAGTAGTCGGGTGAAGCCTGTGAGACCAGCGACAATTTATTTCTAATGCCTCACTGCTTATTTTATGTCGGAGTGCACTGCGTTCGTCAGTACCTTTCCATCCACATTTCGAACAATAGTGAACAACGGGGTTTGTATTAGCATATAATATTTCGCTAGTTATTTGCACTTTTGGTCTGTCAGACTCTACCCGACTATTTAAATAACTTTTGTGATTTCAACAAGTAAATTTATTTTAAGTAAGTAAAAGTAAAAGTAAAAGTAAAAGAGTAAGTATGTTAATTCATAAGGTTATAGTATATAAATAAAGTAATGTTCCAGACTTTAATTTTTTTCTCCAGTATTGCAGATTTCAGTGATGGATCCTTATCTGAAAGATATTCAAAGATTACAACAGCTCTATGATGAAGTAGAAAAAGAAAATATTGTTTTGGAAAGCGAGCCAGAATCAGACAGGTGTGAAGAAAGTGACCACAACACAGGCACAAAAGAAGAATGGGAGGAAGAATTGAAAACAGAATTGGAGAAAGGATTGGGGGAGGAACCTACAATTTCAAAATATTTTGAAACAAATACGAAAAACCGGCAGCTCTTTTATTATGCAAAAGAGGGGGTATCCTGGAGAAAACATGCGCCTCCAAAAAATGTTCGGACAAGAAGTTCTAATTTAATTTCATACTTACCAGATTCAAAAGGAAATGCTCGTCAAGCAGTTAATTGTTTAGATTGTTGGAAATGTTTTATTGATGATAATATTCTCGAAACTATTATACAGAACACAAACATATTTATTTCTAAACTAAGAAACAATTATGCAGATCCGAATAAAGCCAGACCTACAGGTACTGTGGAAATAAAGGCGTTAATTGGTCTATTATACCTAGTTGGGGTTTTCAAAGCAAGCTGCCAAAATTGCAAAGAATTTTGGGCTACTGAGTCATAGACAAACTTGCACCAATAAGAAACGTTTTTGGCCAATTTAATCAGAAATGCAAACTTAATTACGTTCCTGGATCTTACTTTACATTAAATGAGATGTTTTTTGCATTCTGTTTACGTTACTGTGTATAGTAAGTATACATTAGTGCTTCTAGTGCTTTCCGCACTTTGGTTCTCTTTGTCAAGTTTTAGAATATTCCCAGAGATATATTTAGAATATGCCATAAGTTTATTTTCTTTTAAATGCACAATTTGTATCACTTTTGGAGTTATCTTTTATCTTAACAAATTGATGTGATAGACAAAAGCTGTTGTTATTTTGAATCCAGGGAGGTGCTGCCAAAAGTTCGTTGAAAACGTGTCAGAGATTTAAGACAACGAAATTGCTCTTTCCTGTGTTTAGTTTAATGCGCAACAGGTTTTCTGATGTATTTCTATATTGAATCCTAGAATTGGTAGATTAAACTGCGTACATACCCAATGCCACTACTTATACAACTGCTTATCCAGGCAAATCGATTTGAAATTCATCCTTCAGCGAATCGAAACTTTGCAAACAGAAAAAAAGCTAAACAAAACATCGTTAGAAAAAGAAAGCCAAAAACAAGAATTTGTTATTTATATCAACGAAGACGACTCCCGGCGAATTATATACAAAAGCAAAATCTCGTTTTTATCTCGCGTTTCATTAGTAGGTCAAAAGGGTGCTAAGCGTAGGGGCGAGAAGGGTTTTTATTGTTTCCGACTGCCAGTCGGTGTGTTTGTTCGCCAACTTTAATGAAAAATATCGCGGAGAAGATATATTTTCGATTTTTTGAGCTGTGAGTAATTTTTAAATGAAGACTCTGATACAAACTAACAAAATTGTTTGATTGCTGTCAACAAAATGGAAGAACGTACACAAACTGCTACAATAACTTTAAACATGCAAATCATTTTTTAGCATCAACATTGTTCGTAATAAGAAACAAATTAAACATTTTTCTATTTCTTTTCTGAGTTCATTTGTTATCGTTCTGTATTTTAATAGATCAATAGAGTGCATACACTATTTTTTTATCTGAACGCAGTATCTCAAGTGTATGATAATTCGTGTTATTGGAATCGTGCTGGAGCATCATGCAAACCGCTAGGAAAGTCATAAACTATTTAAAAAAAATTATATATTTGGCTCGAGAATTTAATCGGAAACTTTAAGCCATTTAAGACCATAATAAAGAAATAAAAATCGGCCGAGAGCATTGCAGAAACCTGGTCAGAATTATACAAAGACATTCCAAGAGATTCATCAGTCTCAGATTACAAGAAACATGCAATCAAAGAGGCAGAATTAATCATTTTTAAAATTTAAAAGAACCTTTGTTCCTATCCATATAAAAGGATCACTAACCGTATACAGTACTTAACTAAACTTATTCTTCGTGCAAGCAAAATGCTGCTACATTGGCCAAATAAGTTTTTACTGCCAGAGAGAGCTAAAGACCAATGCGGATTAGTAGAGAAGCAACACGTCAGTAGATATTAAACACCAGTAGGAAAGGGTGAAATCCCCCACCCCCGAGGAAGGTCCAAAATTAAGAACCTATTGGAAGGTCCCCCAAGGCAAATGTATAGATCCGCCACTGAACCCCAGACAAATAAAGACAGATAATAGAATAGAACAAAACTTTACTCTTTTTATGGGTGTTTTTTAGAGGTGTAGAACTTTGAAAAGGAATAAAACAAAGATGATTTTTATTAATTGACATAAAATTGACTTTATTCAAAAGATAATTTTTGGCATTATAATTAATAATCTGACGTAGTCTAATCTAGAGGTCCTATTTCCGATGGCTTTTTCCAACATTTTTGGTCATATATCGGCAATAACGCGGCGAATGTTGTTCTTCAAGTCGTCAAACGTTTTAGGCTTATCGACGTAGACCAGCTACTTCACATATCCCACAGAAACTAGTCTGGTGGTGTGAAAACGCACAATCTTGGAGGCGAATTCATCGGTCCGAAACTATGCGCCGTCTTGTTAAAACCACAGCTCCTGTACATCATGGCTGTTCAATTGAGGAATAAAAAAGTCGGTAATCATCTCTCTGTAGTCTGTAACTTTCTGGCCATTATAGAATTTGAAGAAGTACGGACCAATGATTCCACCAACCCACAAAGCACACCAAACAGTCAGTTTCTCTTAATGTAATAACGTGTTTTAACATAGACTTGAGGATTATCATCACTCCAACTACGGTAGTTTTGTTTGTTGGCATAGTCATTTAACCAAAAGTCAACTTTATCGCTAAACAAAATTTGCTTATGAAAGTTAGAATCAACGGGCCATCTCGTTTTGAGCCCATCCACAAAATCTATACCTTACTTGGTGATCGAGTAGCTTCAATTCTTACACGAGTTGGATTTTGTGAGCACGCAAACCAAGATATTTCCGCAAAATCTTCCTTAAAGTGGATATTAGGTATTTATCACTAAGATAGCACGAGAGTCAAGAGGAGAAAAGAGCGTTTATCGCCTGTGGTAGCCGATGGTCAAGTGAGAAAAAACCGTCTATACTCTAGGGCAGGATCAGTCCGAGTGGTTTTGCGCACTCCAAAAACGTCTGTATTTCTAGAGGGCGGAGTAACTGGTAGGAGTAAAAATTATTATTAATAATGTTTGGATTATGATTTAAAAACTAATGTTGAGAATTATAGAAAAGATACAGCGAAAAATATAATATTATTTTTCGCATGTAAAAAATTGAACAGCTTAATGAACAACTTAATGAAGAAAGGGACTAGACAAAGCTGCATACTATTACCATTAGTATTCAACATAAATTCTGAATATATAATGAGGAAAGTACTAGACGAATGAGATGGGGGATCACAATAGGAGGCAGAAAAATCAATAACCTGCGATACACAGATGACACACTTATACTAGCAGCGAATGAAGTTAAAATTACTACCGTCACCGAACGTCTAAGCAAAAAATTCAGACTTCAGATGAATCCCAAAAAAATAACAATAGTGATCGTAGACAAGGCAAATGATAACCTACCTCACATACAACAAGTAGCGAAAAACAAAAAGGGCTAGACAAATTTGTATAGGTATTTGGGCACCCTGATAATTAACAATGGCGATATCTCGTTATAATTTAAGTGTGAACTAGCAACAGCCCTAACCTTCTTCTTCTTGTAGTGCCTATCCGATGATTTGGATTTTGGCGACCACCATGGCAATCTGTATTTTGCAAACTGCGGATCTGAAAAGATTTGCGGTTGTTGTGTTGAACCATGATTATATTTCAGCCAGGAAATTCTTTGCATTCCTGGTCCTCATTTTCCTTCTACTTTGCCTTGCAGAATTAAGTGCAGCAACCCACATCTTTCGCTGTTCCTCATGATGTAACCAAGGTATTCGATTTTGGCTGTTTTAACAACTCGTTTCCTTTTTGCACTTTTAATAAAACGTTCTGGTTAGTAACGTGGTCGACATAGGATATCTTTAGAATTCGACTATAAAGCCATATTTAGAAAGCCCAATTTTCCTGCAGGTGGCTGTAGCGGCCCGAACCGCAACATCTAAATCAATTAAAATATAGAAAGACCAAACAATAACAAGTAATACTAATCTCATGTTGGTCAATGCCCTTATTTTTCCCATTGCTAGATACGTAGCTGAACCATGGACTCTTTACCTAAATTACTTCGGCGACATATTCATAAAAACAGAGACTATAATAATATAACTATTGGTAGTAGAAAAAAGAAAGAAGACGTAAGATCAAGAGGAAGATCTCCAACACATAAGGACTCTGGTGAGGAAATCCCTACATGAAGCCGTCTATCTGAAAAGGAGCATAGCCAATGGAGAAAGCAAGCTAACAATATTTAAAGTCTCACTACGCCCTGATGAGGGATCAAGTAATGAGGAGGAGTTATTGGAATAGTATTTTAATAGGATACATACATATTCCAAAAGCAGTGGGAACACATGGAGACTAGTCCATATTAATGATAACTGATGTGAATCGAGAAACTTTTTTTTTATAAGTTTTCAGACATCAAGATATAGTCATAAATCAAGTCATAAATATACATGAAGTGAAAAAAACCAATTGACTATATCGCCAAAGTGTCATATATTCCGACCACTATGTAGTTAATTCGATGGAAGCAGATAAATAATTCAATATGGTTCAAATACACTCTGTATTTGCTACGAGAAGAAATTATTAGAGATATATACCAAACGCGCTGAAATTATTGTCTAGAACAACCATTTACGAAACGAAATGATAAACGGGAAAATTTGAGAACATGTATTGGAAAAGCAGTTTATAAGACCCCAGTTACAAAAAATTCAGTAAGAGGCAGTAAAGAGTTGCCAAACTGAAATACAAAATGAACAATCGATACAAAAAATTTCTCAAAAAAGTGAAAGATATTACAAGACAAGTTGAAATGAAGATGTAAGAAAAAAACTCAATATCTACTCGACAAAGGATAAAAAAAAGAATGACAAACTAATTAAACAAAAACAACAATAGAATAAATAAAATGCCTCAATTCTAAAATAAAGAAGAACTGCTATTTCCATGAAACTGTTATTTCCATCGTTTTGGTTGCCTTTCTTATAATATTATCCACTACCCGAAGTATTTGTTTATCCTGCTTTCTAGTCAAAAGTGTTAGTTGATTAAGTAGTTTTCCTTGGAAATTAAAGCCGCTTATCCATGCCAAAACTCTTGATGCCCTAATACGCATTATCGCGCTTAGAGTAACTCCTGGAATAGACTCTTAGACTCCTTTAAACCTGCGCTGAACTATACAAATTAATAAGTTGTTCTATATAAAAAAGAGCTATTTTGTTCCATAAGTACTACTACAATGGAGTAAATAAGATGAAATTACAGTGACCATTCAGTTCTGTATATTAAAGCTAGTCTTATGGTAGTTTTATAAAATTTTCCTATTGATTTCATTGGAATCTGTCTATTACATAACACACTACCCATTTCCTCTTACTTCATCGATTCCACCCGATTTTACTACATGCATTTTATCTTTCCCATTACTCTGTAATACCAATCCTGGGTATTTGAATAAATTAGTTTTCCCAATCATTTCATTATCTCAAGTTAACTACATCCTTAAGTCAAGTATCCAAATACTTCTTTTCTAGCAAGTTTTAAACATATTTCTTCGGGAGCTTGTCTCCACAGTCCTACGTATTATTCTAAATTCTTTATATCTAAATATTTCTTCTTCTAAATATTTTCTTCTAACTCTACATCATCAGCATACACTAAGCATCAGGGCAGTAAAGGAAGCAACTTAAGAAAATATATTAAAGTTTGATACCGAGAAAAAGCAACAAATTCCTAAACTACGTAAGAGAATTAAGCTGCTAATTCTAACGAGTGTTTTTTTAGAGGTATAGTAATTAAGTTGGCAACACTTTTTTAACTGTCGGCCATTTTGACAGCTGTCAAGTGAATTATGTTTAGTTGGGTTTGGCATTTCAGCATAAATAGACTTGATGCCTGAACAACGCTCACAAATTGTGAGCTCACAAATTTATTTTGAAAATTATGATTATGTTCGAAATACATACGTATCGCTTTACGTATATTTTATGGTCAACGTAATAGTCCATCAGAGCAATTAATTCGATTAACCGTAAAAAGTTTTCACACCACGTTTACTCTAAATGATAATACGCATCCTCAGAGACATCGTCCAGTGCGTACAGAAGAAGTTGTTGCTGCTGTAGAGCGTATCATAGAGGAAGACCCAAATCAGTCTCTCCGTCATCGTGCAAATTAGTTCACTTACAAAATCCAATTCGTGCAGAAATTAAAGATACACGATCATCTAGCAATGCGTACATGCGGTAAATGGGCCCAAAACGAGATTGCAATTGATTTCGAGTTTCGTAAGCAAATTATGTTTAGCGACGAAGCTCACTTTTGGTTGAATAGCAAACAAAACAAACCAACAAACAAAACTGCCGTATTTGGAGTGAAGATAATCTTCAAGTGGATGTTGAGAAACCATTACTACTAGAAAAACTGACTATTTGGTGTGTTTTACGGTGGATTCATGGTCCGTACTTCTTCAAAAACGATGCTCTCCAGAAAGTTACAGTCATTAATGACCGCTATAGAGCCCTGATTTGACTTTTTATTTTCTCAATTGAACATGATGTTCAGGAGCTGTGGTTGACACAAGACGGCGCAACATTTCACAAAGCTCGTGCTACAATTGGTTTATTAAAGAAAACGTTTAGTATAGTTTCAAGTTTCGAACCCGTGAAGTGGCTTTCAAGATCGTGCGATTTAACCCGCTAGACTATTTGCTGTGGGGATATGTGAAGTCTGTCTTTATTTTATTCTTTATTATTCTAATAATCGGTTTTAAAAGGTATTTTACGATCATCACCTTATCCGATACTCAGTTAGAGATAGTGCAAACATTCCTGACCATGGAGCTGCGCGAAGGCGGAGTCCAAATTCACGTAAAGGCAGAAAGATTCTATTGTAAGTGGAATTATGCTAACCAAACTAAACGTTCTACCATTCACGTTGCATAGTACAGTGCGTTTCGCATGGAAGTGGGGACTAAACCAAATTTCGTCTACTGCGCCGTGGTCAGGAGTGCTTGCACTATCTCTACCACTGTTCTTTCCAAGTACTACTCACGCACTTTCTGCTTGAGTACTTTAATAGTGTGTTATATGTTCTTTAGTTTTCTAAATCTTGATTTGTTTAGCCACTGATACAGTTTCTAATCAATAGTTGTCTATTTCAGGATAGTCGGGCTGGTTTAAATCATCAACAAATTTAATTTTCGTTAACTTTTGTATTGTTTAATACTTTCAATTCTTATCTCCAAACAAAAGACAAGCTTTCTTCAGCAAAAATATCCTATTTTCAATATAAATTCGTTACAATAATATTCCAAATTAGCAGTCTTTAATATACGATAATATATCTAAGAACTTACAGTACAAGAGCAAAATGCGAAACCGCAACCTTCCTGTAGAGTTTCTATAGTTCCTTAAACGAATCATGGAGACATATCAGATTAGCATACGACTCGCAAGTTTCTTCACCTGCAACAAGTCTACTAACTTAATTCGCCGCTCTGCTTGAAACTTTGAAAGTTTGACACGATTTTCATTAGAGGCCGGTATATTCATATACAACTTCTAGAAGAGACACAATATTTCCTCTATGGCATCGAGTTTTACGCTTGTCACATTAATGTCAGCGGTGTTATGAAGGAAAACGAGAAGTTTAAGAGGAAATATTTGTATAAACGAACAAATCTGATTACAGTGAGATATGTAACAGGAAAAGGTGTATCTAAATTAAGGTAAATATGATGTATATTTATTTATTTAAAGCCAATAAGAGATTTTGCATATTTTTTTGGAAGTCTCTCAAGTTTCATTATAACAATGGTATAGTTAGTTTCAATAGGAAGTTCATTACAAATGAAAATCTTTAAACAGCAATTAAGGGTGGTTTTCAAGGTTTTAACCATTGTCCTAAGAATGTAGTTGAAACCGACAAGGTTTTAAAAATTTTTGGGTTATTTAAAATTACAAAAAAATAATCCATTTTTCACTCAGAGCGATCATAATAAAAAGAAAGTACTTGTCTGATTTCTGACTGCCTCTCGATACATAAATGTCTGTATATAAATAAAAACCATTAAGATTGCCATTAGGATAACTGCCAAATTAAAATTAATTTCATACTAATCTACGATAATGATAGGTAAAAACATTGAAAATATTGCCAGTATTATGTATCTAGTAATTTAGCAGCTCGTGTATTACAGTGCATCAACCTTTCAGTTCACTCCTACTAAATTTAAAAATACGAGTATTCTCTGAGAGAAAAACAAATTATTGTTTTAAATTTTCATCCCTAACATACATATTAATTTAACAACTCTTAAATATATATTGACTATGTACTCATGTATGACAGATTTTAGTGGCGAAGGAACCGTTTACAGATTTTTAAGTGAAAGAAGCTAAAAAAACTGTAATTGAAAGAAAACAAGGAAATATCGCTGAAGCAAAAAAATGGAGAAAAATATTTAATGGAAATTGATGATTTTCACAGAAACGTCCTTCAAATTTTCCTGAAATGTAGGCAATGGAGGATGTGAATACATTTTTCTCAAAATACATTCTCTTTTTTTTTTCTGTAATATCTCGAGGACGTGAATAGAAAAGGCATACCATCTCGTGGATATCGAAATTTTTACTGCGTCATGGCTTTTTATCAACATTTAATAAAAAAGTTTTTCGTTCATTTCAATATTGTGAAAAAACTATGTATTGTAGATGAAAATATTGAACAAACGACTGTCTTGAAAATACTTGCTCTTTAGAATGACATTTTCTATAGTAAAAAATGTTTATAAACGAAAAACTTTTTAGAAATTAAACCAGAAAGTAAGCATTTTTTCAATTGTTTACAATTAATAAAATAACCAATAAAATTATTTAAAACAAATTTCACAATGTGAGTTTTTATGCAGTAACTATATGTGCAAAAGATGAGTGCAATCGGTCCAGTAGTTTTTAAACAATTCTATTTGTTTATACCATTAGAGAAAAAAGGTCATTTTCAAACTGCTGTTCAGTGTGTTCAGGTGCTTTGTCAATACTTAGAAGGGTTTTTTAGTCTCATTCTCTTTGTAAGATCTTAAGTTTTCATGTTTTTTTAACAGTATATTAATTTAAATTGTTAACATAAAAATAATTGATGAAGCATGAAGTAAGTACCATTTTTCGCTTTCAAACAATTTAATTATTCGCGCCGATTTTACCTTTACAAAAAATATACCATCTGAAAGGTTACAAAAAAACACATCTAAAAAAAAAAACAAGTTTGTACCACTCATAGAACCAGAGATATTTTTACAAGTCACTATGTTTGTCCGGTAGGGTAACTACGCCATCTAGAATAGAAATCGGAACTACCAACCTCTAAAATTTGAATCATATTTTGTTCTTGAAACAATACGTTTAATTAATAATACTAATATTATTTATTACATATTGATATAATTAATACTGTTCTGAAGCTAGTTTCTTGTGGCATTTTAAAGTAATTACTATTTAAATGGGAATAAACCACAATTATTAAAGGTTAAAGTAGGTACGTTTATTGACGTTTCAATTTTCACTTCGGAAATCGTTCCCAATATACAAACATTAGAAAATTGCTATTGTTTAAATAATAGCAGTATACGATTTCAAAACGTAAAATAATATATAGATATAAATAATAATTCTGTATTATTGATAAGAAGTTTAAATGGAGATAATAGAAATGGACTTGGAGATTATGATTATACAGTAAAGTCATTTTTAAGGAGTAATTTTAACAATTTATGAAGACAATTTCTATAATAAATTCCATATTAAAACCAGATATTTAACAAAACTTTTTATATATGGAAGAAAAGGTTTATGTACTATTTTATCCAATGGAAACAGCTGTAATGTTGAAAAGATTCAACCGGTCTAATCTACTGCAACAGTTTACGAGTATAAACGTCGGTACACATATGTATACGAGCCAAACGGTATGCATACGGTATGCGAACGCTATATTCGTTAATGTGTACGGCAGAAAAAACCGCTTGCGTACTGTTTCATCGTGACTCGTCGCGAACCAAATTGTTGCGGTTTATTCCACGACTTCAAAGGAAGCTCGTTTTTCAGTTTGGACGGCGCTTACTAGACGCAGCGAACATTTTTATTGTCTCATCAAATCGACATTGTGTGAATGACGTGTTCCTTCCTAGAGAGACGTGAGAAAACAGTAAACTGATTATTGTACATATTTTTATTTTTGTTAAACAAGCAAAAACAGAAACATAAATCAGTACCCAAATTATAAATAAAATGAATCATTTCGCACATGTGTGTTCGTTGTTGGTTTGTCGCTTTCCATGGATCGAGATAAGTATGCGATCAGTACGATGTAGAATATTTTTCAAGGATCTGTACGCGTACGGTACGTATACCGTTTGGCTCGCATATGTGTACCCACCTTTACGAGAGATCAAAATGAAGACAATTTTGAAGATGAATTGCTAAATAAATATATTAATAAACTTTCTGTTGAGCTAACCTTATATATGTATGAAACTATTATTTTTTTATTTATTATTAAATTTTTCTTACGTAATTTAATTTGTTCTTATCACCACAAATTGTATAATCAAAAGAGATATTAAAACAGTAGCATGATTTCTTGGAATATTAATTAAATATTGGTGTGTTCCAAAATAAATTCTACGTTTATCTTACGGATAAGTGACCGCAACATAATTTGACGTGAAAAGACGGGTACATTTTATTCTATGAATTCTATCCTCCAGATAACTATCTGATATCTATCTATAACAAATAAATTGCAAAACTAGAATTACTAAGACGACCTTACTAATTAATATAATTTATACTAAAAAGGCGAACGTGACAAATGTACATAATAATATAGGCTTTGGAAAATTACAATTGTATAGTGCTTATAGTCATTTTTTCATTATTGTTTGAAATAATAAACCCTTTTTCTAAAAGCATTATAAAACTACAGCATGAAAACAATGATTTACAGAGAGCTGGTATCCTACTAAGAGTAATCTTTTAAATAGGCTAAAAATCTAAAAATCTAGCAAAAAAGTGGGGATAATAACTATTTTTCAAAATAAAAGACAGTAAAAGTAACCAAGCGATTTTTTGATGAGTTATCAGAAGATAAGAGGATTTCAGACCCGAAATCGTACTTCAGGGTCAATATATATTATTACTGTTTAGGTATAGAATTCTTTGCCACTTGAGTAAAACAGTTGAAGTATTACAACAAAACCAGAAACTTTTATTATTTCCAAAATGATATTATAAAAAACAAGTCAAAAGACTGACTTCTCTGATCCGATGATATGACTGCATTTGATATTTACGAACAATTATTTGCTTTCAGAACCTGCTTGCAAACTAAAATTCAGACAATTTAATCTGTAAAGAAGTTACAGAATTATTAATGATAAAATATAATAACCTTGCATCTAGTTTTCCGTATATAATACCGGTAACAACTGTCGTAGCTGAAAGAAGTTTTTCAAAATTAAAATAGATTAAACACTACGCGAAAAAAGTTCATTTTTAAATTGTTTGGGTAACATTTTATTATCTCGCTGGAGCACATTTGCATTTGTATACTACAGTGGAACCTCGATTATCCGTCAGGGCACCGGACCAAGGGTATGACGGATAATCGAAAAGACGGTTAACAGAACATTAAAAAAAAAAAATAAAAATTCATAGTATAACCCTCAAATTTTATTTGTATGTTTTATTTGACAATATAAGAGGGATTTATGTTAGTACAGTCGAATCAATTTGATTTAAAATGTTCCGAAATCTTTGTTTGTTTTATTGTTACTTCACAGTTTGCAACGGCTGAATTTCTTAATCGACGTAAAATCATCAGATCTATCTTAATTGCTTCTTCTTGCCGAGAATACCACTCGATGAATTGTATGTGCAATGCAGCTTCTCTATCTTCTTTACGCAAATTTTTGTGAATTGCAATAGCATCATCAACATCGCCACCGTCAAAGTCTGTGTCAGCTTCTGAATCAGTTTCGTCTGCCTCTGTTGCCATTTCAACGATTTCATCATCTGTCAGCAATCGATAGCCATTTGCCTCCTCATCACAAATTAACCATTCGTTTATGTCATCGTTAGGCAACGAAAACAGTTGATTCAGCCATAACTTCATTTGTTACCGCATCACGCTCGGCTGTCACGGGGGCATTTTCATCTTGAGTTAATTCATATTCCACGCTCTTTTCAAGCGTTACTTCCAAAACATCAGCCCAAGCATCCACAGCATTGTCGACTGCGTGTTTCAAATTGTATGCTTTCTGGTATCCTGCAAAGAATACTCCTCTTCCATAAATAAGTTTTGAATAAATTTGTTTCTGTATCTTCTTTTAAAAGTTTCATAGACCGATTGGATTTGCAGGCAGAAAAGAGCACGTGATATTTCCATCGTCACTTCGCAGCATACCGGCTTCAGGATGGCAGTTTTTTGCTTGCAAGTATTGTCGAACGTCTGGTATAAAAACTTAAAAAATAAGACGTTAAAAAAATAGATAAACAAATTTTGGTTTCCAGTACATACATTTTTGAACCAGTCAGCGAATATTTCCTGGGATATCCATGCATTATGTTGTGCGCAGTAGTTAACGGAAAGCGTTGTTATATTTATGCCCTTGAAACAACGTGGTTTTTTTGCTGTACCAATCAATAATAAAGGAAGGCGATGGTCACCACTTGCATTTGAACACATCATTGCTGTGAGCTGTGATTCGTTCCTTTCCGTTTTAAATCCGGGTGCATATTAATCACATGTCAAACCATATTCATCGATCATAGGTTGAAACTTTCTTTTATATTCGTCAACTACTTCAATACTTGCGGCGCTCAATTTTTCACCATCGATTTTCAGTTCCCGTATACCTTGGCGATTTTTGAACTTTTCCAACTAACCGCTGCTTCCTTTGAAAAAAGGATTAATTTCATGTTGAAAAACAACGCTTTTTCGGCAACAATTGATCCAGCTGGATCAACAGCTGGTCCAACAGGTGTTCCAAGGAACACCTTCGCTTTTTTTTTGAACGAACCACAAATACAGTGTCGTGTCGAGTGATTCATTTGTGGCTTTTTTCATTGTCTTACGATGTTTCACCCACCCGGCCATCCAACGATTCCATTTGCGAAGCATATTTTTAAATTCCTTCAGCATTTTTCTTTAAATCATTGATTGTTGTTCTCAGAACATTATACTGTTTGCTCAATGCTACAGCAGAAATACCTTTCTTTAGTTGTGCAATAATTTCTATTTTTTTTTTAATTAACAACAACACATTTTCTTTTTGATTCTTCAGATGTGGAAGACTACATTTTTCAAAACTTAATTGATCAAACGACTTAGTGACACAATCAATGTTCGAATTTGAATCAAACTGAATTATGGTGACACACAGATATTGACTGTAATAATTATTGTGCTGTGCATTTTTATTTTCGGCTTGCGATTCTAAAAATTGAACTCTAAAAGCACGGTATCATTTATCATTACCTATTTAAATTGAAATTTAAGCCAGAGCCCTAAATAAGAACAAAAATTATTTACATAAAAAAAAATGCGGTGGTGTACGTGTACATTTCAACGAATTTTGTTTGGCTTATCGCAATGCCCAAACAAAATGGATTCATGACTAAATTTTTACTTATGTAGTCAATATAACTTATGTATGGACCCTGACGGTTAACAGAGGTGACGGTTAATAGAGAGACGGATAACCGAGATTCCACTCTATATAACAATATTTATTAAATATTTTGTTCACTACAAGCGTTTTTGCTTCTTTTGTTGAACATTTTTTTAGCACTATCCCCTATCAGTCGTGGAAAAGGGCCCCGCGACAAACTTTGATACGGGGACTCCTGTGGCGCTAGCTACGCCACTGGATCGAAACATATTCTAAAGCGAAGGAAGAATAGACATGCATTCATTCCTTCTTGGGCATGATTCGCCATTCTCTATAAATATTTATTTAATCTTAGTTTATTTGTTAAATAAAATCAACGAATCAAAAATTAAAAAAAAAAACTATCTGCCTATCATTTGTTTATACCTTTTTGCTTGCACCATCATTAACCTTTTATCAGCTTAATACTAACTATCAACTACTCGACTAGCCGGCAAAAAGTTTTCATGGCGAGATGTCGCCTTTAATTTAGCGAGAGCAACGAAGGCGGAGGTTCGATAATACGGCCGTAATAACTGTTGGAACTTTCCTAAATCCTTCGACATTTCGAGAATCCCCGAGATTTCCCTCTAACTGATCCTATTAATTCTTTTCGAGTTTCTAAGGATCATAACTTTTTTATTAAAACTTTCCAACAGACCAGACAGTAATGACAGCTCCAATAATTATAATTGCGTTGTTACTACGAGATTTTAAGTGATGAAAGAACACAAAAGAGAAGATTTATGAAGCGTGGTTTTGTAGTTATGAGGGAAGGATGCATATTTTTCTGCTCCATAAATTTTTATCCAAAAAATGTTGTTTCCCAATTTAGTCCCCCTCTAGTTCAATACGCTTTAGGTCTGATACTTATTTTAAAACAAATCCCACATACTTTAATTTCTCCATAGCTTTATGATCAATAATTTATAACACGAATTCCTTTTCAAACAATATATTTTTACAAATACACTGTTTTAATTTGCTAGATTCTATTATTAATTTTTTACATTCATGAAATACTTCTAATATTTTTTCGGCTGTAACGATCGGCATATTTTTTATTTTGAAACAATTTTAACAATTTCTAAATTATTTTGCAGGCTTGCACCGCTACCTGGCTGGAAAGTAAAATAAAGCCAAACAAAACATCAAAAAATAATGATTCTTGACTACAATTCTACAAAGGGAGGAGTTGACACAGTAGACATGTGCTGCCTATGACTGCTCTAGGAATACTCGACTATGGTCAATGGTAATTTTTTATTCCATGCTAAATGTAGTTGGTATAAACTCCATGGTCCTTTTCCATTGTAATAATAACGAGATTCGTTTACCACGAAGACAGTTTTTGCACAATTTAGCATTCGCTTTGATTTAACCGCAGCTTAACGTTCGTGCTTGTCAAGCCAATATATTACGTATCATGTCAGCAAGACATGAAAGAAATCACTAAGGTAGATCCTGTAAATCACCCTGGGCATATTCCAGAAGGTAGTAGAGGCAGATGTGACTTTTGCGACAGAATAAAAAACAGACCTACCAGTCGCAAATGCAAAAAATTTGAAAAATTTATGTGTTGTGAACACATTGCCTATACTTGCCCAGATTGTTTTAAGGATCATTTTTTTGAATAGATTTAAAACCTATATATGTATGTATTTTCTTAACAAACATTAAAACTTCTATATTCTAATTAGTTGTTTTGATATTCAAAAAAATTTTTTCTCAGAATAAATGCTCAAGCTGTATTTTATCATTGTCAAATAGTTTATTAACATGTACTTAATTATTTCCGAAGATAGTAGAATAAATTTAAGCCAAAAGGTTTGACAACAATAAATATATGTGGACAAATATTCCGCGCTCCAGCCGATGTGTCCAGATTATAAGCGCCAGCCGTGGAAGGTTAGATGCAAAATAAAACTAATAAAAAAAACCAAATCGAAATATGAGATTGGTTGACTATAGCACTATAATAGAGCACTTATAGAGAAGTAGATCTAAATTGTACTTCTCTTCTTCTTCTCAGTAAGTTGTCGTTCCATCGTTTACGTGATTTTTCTACTGATCGTCTTCCTATTGAGGAACCGTTTCTTGCCGTCTTTACTACTCTATTTGTTGTCATTCGGCTTATATGATCGTTCCATTCTACTCTTTTATTTCTTACCCAGTCCTTGATGTTCTCCACCTTGCATCTACATTGTATAGAAATTTACTATCAATTTTTTTAAGTGTTTTTATCTCTGCTGTTTCTAACATCCTTTTTGTCCTCTCTGGGTTAGGTCAAGTTTCTGCTGCGTATGTCATTACTGGTCTGATAACTGTTTTGTAAATTCTGCCTTTCATTTGTTTCCCATTTTTATTTCTCGATATTGTTTCATTCAGGCAGTCTGCGACTCTGATTGCTCTATTTACTTGATCTTTCACTTCAGTTTCGAGCTTTCCGTAGCTGGAAAATGTGATGCCTATATATTTAAACTCCATCACTTGTTCTATTATCTGACATTCCAGTTCCAATTTACATCTTAGTAAATTTGCTGTTATAACCATGCATTTTGTCTTTTTTTTTTTTTGGTGAAATTAACATGTTAAAGTTTCTGGCGGTTATATTAAATTGGTGCAGCATACGTTGCAAATCATCTTCACTTTGAGAGAGTAGTACTGCTTCGTCTGCTAATAGATTATTTTAAGCTGTTTTTCTCCCATTTGGTTTAGTTCTTAAATTTTTATTATTTCATCTATAATCAGGTTAAACAATAGAGGACTCAGGAAATCTCGATGTCTTATCCCATTGCCAGCTTCAATAAGATCAGTTATGGTTATGATAACAATAAGTGAATAACGTCCACAAATTTAATTTAAAATGTGAAATAAACAGACAAGATAAGACCTTAACATTAAAATTTGGAACAGAAAATATAAAGGCCGCCAACCTTAAATCAGTTTTTTAATAAAATATGTAAAAACTTCAATTTCGCCATTTTTTTTTAAACCACTTATTTATAATTTCCACTTTCTTCTTAGTTTTTCATCGAAACAATGTGAAAATTTTAACAAGACCTCTCCGGATTAATTAACAATGACTTTTCTCCACTCCTTCCGTATTAGATTTATAACAACCCCTCCAGCTACCTTTAAATTATAATCGCGTTCTTACGCGGAGTTTAAGAGACTTCTTAAATGAATTTTGTCGAAAATCCCCCTAAAATCTAATTTCGGTAGCTTAAAAATTGTAAAATACGCGATGGAGTTCTGTTCAACGTTCTTGACTAACGCCCTTTCGAATTATTTATAAAGGACATTGTCCATTAGAGTCGCTTATTATATAGTCATATTTGAGCAATTGATAAAAATATCAAACAAAGATTAACGAAAACAAGGAATTGTGGAAAGAAGAAAAATGCATAAAAATAGAAAACTATAAACGAAAATATAAAACGTTTAATAAACAAATATAACTTCCATAAAATGCTTGCTAATAATATCAAACATGTAGGCAATGTGTAGAAAGAAGTTGCAAAGCATTTGTTGAAACCCTATATATTTGTAACAGTGTAGTTGAATTTGTTGCTGTTTCTTGTGTAACTTTTAAATATTGCAAAAAAATTTTTTACTCAACTATTTACATTCATCATCATCAGTGGCATTACAGCTAGTTATGAGCCAAAGCCTTCTTCAGAACAATCTCCCATTCGCCCTTGTCTCTGGCAACTCTTCTCCATGCTTTAACTCCGATGGATTTTAGATCATCCTCTATGTTATCTTGATACCTGAGTTTTGGTCTTCCTCTGGCTCGTCTTCCTACTGGTCCTCTTCGGTCGAAAATTTTTCTGATCGTTGCATCTTCATCTCGCCTAATTACATGTCTTATCCATCGAAGGCGTGCTAATTTAATACATTTTACAACATCAGGTTTCCTAAAACTTCTATATTTATTTATATTTACATTCACGGACTCGAAAATAGACACATGTGCCGTTGACGTTCTTTTTTGCTTTTAAATAAGTTGAAAATTCATATGTGACTGCCTTAAATTGTTTAAAGACGGAGTGTCAAAAATTGAACCTAAATTTTAGTCCTAAGATTGTTTTTGATAAAGCAATCCATGCAGCTGTAAGTATAATGTTTTCATCTGCGAAAATAAAAGGATGTAGATCTCATCTCGAACAATTATGGTGGAGAAAAATTTAAAAAGTTTTACTGGCTAAAGTATGCCTGACAATGACGTCGGGCAATACCTTAGATATATGTTTGGTCTAACGTTCGTAGATCCATTCGACGTAGCTAAGTGTTTACTTTAGACTTTAGTGAGATATTACCAGCACAACATCAAGCTATAAAGCAATTTGCTGACTATCTGGTGGACAACTAAATTTTTTAAGAGGCAGAACCATAGGAGCGAACTAGTATACGGCCTTCGGAGCGAATTAGTATATAATTAAAAGGGTTTTTTGACCTCAGGAGCGAACTAGTGTGCTCCTATCTATATTATTCAACAAAATAGTAGTTCAACAAGTTGATATTATTCAACAAAATTTTCCCAAAATCACTAATTCTGCAAAAACGAGCTTTTATCTTGTAAACTTTGAAAGACCTTCTGTTCTCTTTCAAACAAAACTTTCCTAAGAACTGCTTCTACCTGCATAGCACATTTAAATTTTGTCTCAGTTAAATAAAATATTACTATTCTTTAAACAACTCGTGCATATTTTATAAGTAATATTTTGGCCAAGTGTGACAAATTTACAAAATTTAAAACTTTTTAATCTCTTAAAACTAAAGTTATCCGCACACGTCACTACACCAAAGAAAATCACATCATTGTTTATTTCTGGGAATAAAAACGGCACATAACATATTTTAATATAGAAATATAGAATTGTCACAGCATGAACCAACTTATTCTAGCTAGTCCTTTGATATTAAAACACATACATATACACACATATACGTATATATATATATATATATATATATATATATATATATATATATATATATTATAAGAACGTTGAAAGCAAATATATATCCAAATCAAGCACGTCTTGTCTCTAACGTTAATCTCTTTGCCTCAATCTTCTTTTCTTCGGTACCTTTTAGAAAGTTAGGGTTAAAGTGTTACTTGGCTTAGGACTTACTTGAAACAAAAACAGTAAGGGTGAGATGATGTAAAAGAGTTCTCTGGATAAAGGATTTTTATAAGGGTTCATTTATTTCCATAAGATGTATTAGAAATTTGCAAGAAAAAAAGCAGGTAGGCCTAAATAATAAAATATAATGAAGATAGATTTAAAATCATTTCTGTCCATATATCGAGTTTTAATTTATCTATTATGAATATAGAGTCACTATTTAAAACGGTTAAGCAGATCTCTAGCCTTCGTCCCCGTTTTATTATCATAATTGAAAATAACGGCCCCCGGGGCGGTCGCCGTTGTAAAAAGATTATTTAGGATGGAAAAATTACTTTTCTTTTGTCTGAATTGCGTGGACGATCCGTCGAATTAATTAGCTATAGTAATTATGGCATGTTTAATGGAAGACACAGAGCTGCGAGCCTTAATAAATTAAGAAGATTTGTTTGAAGATTCTTTTGACGATAAAAAGTAAGGCCGGCTTTAGTGTTAGGCGTGGCATCTTTTATATAACTACATCAATTAATCTGGTTAAGTATTTTTATCGAAAAAATCAAAATTGGAATAGTACAAAATGACAAAGAAGCCAAAAAACTCTTATAGCAATCGTCTTTGGCACATCAATCTTGCAATTTTGTTAAAAAAATTACATAAAAAAGAAACAACAGGAATTTAGAAAAAGGTTCTGAAATTGTTTACTTGTGGCATGTCAAGTTAAATATTATGTTTTCAGTTTATCTTATTTATGCCTCAATATTAGCATTGCTTCTATCCTTTCCTGCTCACAAAAACACTTTTTGTAATCGTTTTAAATTAACTTTTTTAAATAGCACCACCCCACCATCTTTTATATTAGAATTTAATGCTACATATCAAAGTTAAATCTCCAAAATTTTCCCAGAACATGGTTAGTGAATGGACACAGCATTAACACCCAATTAACGCAATGTAACAAATATGAAACCAATATACATCTTATATATCAAAATTATAAACAAACAGTCTCAAAATAAGAAAATTGCACTCACATTTTCACTGATTCATTTAAGCTGTAGGAGTAGCAGTATTTATAAACAACGATACCAAATATTTATTTAAGCTTCCCAGTTCATACAGTTATCTAAATGGAAAACTTTGTGCCATATTACAAGCATACATTTGCAAAGCACAAACCAAACACTATTTATTAATATTTGACTCAATCAGTTCACTGAGGTTTACACACCAAACCTTTACGAATAACAATGTAGCCATATTAATCAAAGAGATATTACACAGTACACTTTTCCTATAAGTTCCCTCTCACTCCTACCTTTATTGACATAACAATCAATTCCAGCCTCAGACATAAAGCAACTATTAAAATAATCGATGGCCCTCAATTTAAGGAAAGAAAAAGGTAAGATATCTACAAGCAAACTAAGAGAGACAAAAGAAGGTACTTGTAAATGAAACCCACATTCAATCAATAGATCTCACCAAGTTATCCTATCTCTTCAAAGAAAAAACATTAATCAAGACATGAAAAAAATATTTCCAAAAACTTTTGCAGACGAAAACAAAAAAAACTACAGATACCCAAAAAGAAAAAAGGGATAATGAAGAATATGTCATTACAGAAAATATTATATATGAGGAATTAATAGATGCAGTAAGGAAACTAAAAAATGTAGTGGCTCCTGGACAAAATTACTACAGAAATGATTAAAAGTATGGTGGTGAGAAGAAAAACAAAAACTATTGGAATTCCTTAAAATAACATGGAAAGAGGAACGAGTACCTAGACATTGGACAATATGTTTAATTTTACCTAGCCTGAAAAAGAGCGACGATAATAATGACAATAATAGCTATAGAAGAATTACTCTGCTTATCACAGTTACGAAAATTTACCGAAAAATTAGCTTTTTAACAAATGCGAAAACCATTTGATAACGTGCCAAGATCAAAAGTATGGGAAAGTCTAAAATAGAAATATACATCATGATAAGAGTTATTCAAATAAAAAAAATTGCGTAATAAGTAAATCTCAGAAGATTTAACAACAGCAGAGGGTGTAAGACAGGGTGGAAGTTTAAATCCTTTAACTAAAATTGGTTATGAACATATCCATATGAGAAATCAAAATTGATGGTCAAAGCAAAAGAAAGGATATAAAACTTCTGAATGAAGGAACAGAAATTAAACAGGTGAAAACGTTTGAACACTTATAGTGAAAATTGAGGAAACTTACCGACAAGAAGTAAAGATAAATAAATTATACCAGACAATAGAAAGAAAAATCATCAACAAGAGGGCTATACATGGACCAATTCTTACGTATGGGTGTGAATCCTGGGTGTTAAGTAAGCAACAGATTCTGTTTTGTTGAAGCCAGATTCTGTTTAAATGGTAGTGTGAACAGGCATATTGTTTGATATTAAACAGAGTCAAATCCTCACTGAATGGAGAAGAGATTTATAACACCCAGTTTGTAAAAAAACCTTTAGTTGTACCTTTTTTATTGTAGGTACGATGGAAGTTGTCTAATATCTAGATCTTTTCCAAAATCACACTACACTTTAAATAAATATGAAAAAGACAGAAAAGATTTTATTTCACGTTCAAAGCGTCTATGTATCTATTGATACGTATTTCGCTTTAATAAAGCTCATCAGAATAGTTATTCATAGCCGTTCTTGAAGGCTATGAATAACTATTCTGATGAGCTTTATTAAAGCGAAATACGTATCAATAGATACATAGACGCTTTGAACGTGAAATAAAATCTTTTCTGTCTTTTTCATTTTTCTTCGGATCTACTCTGTATGAGTACGAGAAACAAATTCGTTAGGATTTCTGCTTAGATGAATAGACATGTCGTGGAATGCAAATTTTAGATTCCCCATGTCTCTATTAACATCTTTATCATCGTTTGGCCATGCCTTGCAATTTTTAGAAGGCTCCAGATTAAAGCAGAAATCTGAATTTGTTTCGAAACTATCTTACCGATTTTAAATAAATAGTTTGTTTAAATAACATGAACGTTTTAACAATATGGTGTGCCCGAGATTATCATAGAGATGTTAGGCAATATTTCAATACTATTTTGTCTCTTCAAATAATGTGCAAAACTCTTTACTCTGTCTCCACAACCCATTTCACCCAAAATCTGCCATTCCACCAGAAGATTCCCTTCTAAAATCTGTTCCAAAGATCTCACTACAATACCGACGCCACATCTCTAATAATAAATTCCCACAAATAACTGCGTCGGCGAAGATAAAAGTTAAAGTCGACCGCGGACCAAACAAATGGACGCCGGCTGCAAATTTGCTCGAATGGCAAAGGACGATTTTTTATTTTAGGGGGTGTAAAAGTTACAAATTTTCGTTATTTGCGTAGCGAGTTGTTTAAAAGCTAAACAGAAATTATATATATAACGATTCGAGAAGAAATTAACATTCGAGTTAGACATGATTTTTGTTTATCGGCGATAAAAAGAACAAAAGAAAAGTCTGAACACACTGGTAGTATTTATGAGTTGTTGGTCAAAATGTTGAAGGGTGTGAGTGAACTAAGTTACAAACTAAATAGGAAAAAAAGATTAAAAAAAAGGATGCGTAAAACATAAGGATAAAGCCACAAGATAGAAAATATGAGTTTTAATATGCCTAAAAAAATAAAAGAATTAAGAGATGCCAAGGAAGAAAGAGGTGCATTAAGGAATGTTCAAAAATGATGATGGCACATTTATAAAGTACCTACATCAAAGATGTCAAAACTTAAATTAGAATTCGAAACTAAGATTCAGCTAAGAATACATAATGAGATTGTTCGACTATGATAGAATATTGCAAGAAGTGCAGGAATGCAAGGAACAAAAAAACAGTAATCCCATATGGGATACCTTCTAAACTAATCAAATGCATTAATGATGAAACCATGCACGTTCTCCTAAATATATCTAACAGAATATACTAACAGGTGAAATCATCCAAGAATGGATATTGTCCATCTTTGCTTCACTGCCAAAGACACAATGTTCCCAATACAACGTTATCGTTGAACACGACCCGACACGGCAACGATGTACGGTGCAGGGCGTATTTCAATATTGGTCTGATGACTATTTTGTAAATTCTGCCTTTTATTTCTTTCGTCATATTTTTTTTTCTCCACATTGTTTTATTCAGGCAACTTGCACCTCTGTTTGCTCTACTTACTTGATCTTCCACTTCTGTTTCAAGGTTTCCGTAACTAGATAATGTAATGCCTAGATACTTATGTCATCGAATGCCGAGTCTGTGGACTAGTACGCATTTCAATGCGCATAGCCCCGCCTCGAATGTTCCCTTTGGCTCTTGACCTGGAAATCCCTATTTATCGCCCGAACAGCGCATATAAATATTGGCGATTTTCAGGTCAGCCAGGTCAGTCCCTCACGGGCTCTCCGAGAGCTTAGTGCTCTCGGGGCTCTGCTTCCTGCATTTATTTTCCATACTCTGTGGCTGAGAATTGTTTCAACTTAACTTGGTGTTTTTATTTCGACGAAGAAATTGTCATGTAAGAAATATCTTGCCTTTTTCAAGGCAAGACACCGAAGATAAATATTTTCCAAGTCCATAACCCGAAAATGAACTTAAGTAGAGGAGCTCTCGACAGTATATTCGAAGCCCTCTACAGAGCACCCGGGGATATCAGAAGGTGGTTAGACCCTTATTTGTTCCCCCGAGGGGACACTTAAACTCTATCACTTGTTCTAGTATCTGACCTTTTAGCTGCAAATTATATCTTAATAGATGGTTTCTGGTCTTTGATCATTCTTCATATTTGATTTTGTGTTCCGTAGAAGTTGGGTTCCATCTATTTTGGAAAGCTCTGCCAGTGTATCATTTTTATTCGTCTAACTAAAGCATTTATTTCATTTCTGATTCGTTTATAGTGGTTGTGTGCCTATTGTATTTGTTGTGTTCTATTGTAAAATGACTTCTTTTTTCTTTACATTTTGTCCTTACTTTCTCTGTAAACCATCGATACTTTCCTCTCTCCAAGTAATTCTGTTGCTGCGTTAATTATGTTATTTTTGAGTTTTTCCCAGCTTTTGTTATCTTTTTCTAATATTTCATTCTCCGCGATCTTCTCTGATATTCTTTTTCTGTACTTATAAGTATTCCGTGGATTCCGTATTTAGTCTTCGACTCTGATTTTTGTTTGTGGGGATTTGTTTTGGTTCCCTTGATAATCTTAGAGTAATAATATGAAAATATGACTCGTCAAATGTTATTTCTTTTCGACATTATTGTATGGAATTGAAAACTTGACAAAGTAACCAACGAAGAGGTATTAGAATGTTGCAAAAAACAACAATAAAGTAGTGAAAACCATAAAAGTATCATGCGACACCCAGAACGTTCTGCAATATGTAGAAAGCGGGATCCCCGTCGAAGAAGAGCATCATAGCTTCATAGCCTACGTGAGTGATTTAATTAGTCTTCGTCGTCCCTCTTCAGAGTTGCGGTGAATAAAATTGATAGCCAATACGATAACCAAAGTTCAGTAATGAGCATGGTACGAAGAGAAGATTTTTATCATCGAGACTTAACCTTACTCAAATTGTGAAAAATGCTTAGAAAATCGTAACAAAAAAATCAGTACTCAAATATTTGTCTTCATCAGTCCCAATGACATAATGATTGTACATCCTTCGTTTGAATAAAACAACAAGAGATCATTCTCTGTTTCAACAAAATTAAAATGTCTCGATGTCAAACACGAAAATCTCGATAAGAACGCCATAATATGAATTCAAATCAATTCATAAATCTGCAGAAACCCATTTAATCTTTCGGTGAATGCTAAAACGAGTCAGCAATAGGATGATCTGTTCCCGTCCAAGCGATCCGGTCGAAGAACGGGAGGAAGCGGGACCGCGAAAAACGCGGCCGCCAAAATTTTCATTATCAAACCCCATTATGATGTCGCTTCTTTTTAACGGCTAAATGTGACTTCGGAACAATACCGTTGCGATTTATATACATGAGTGGCAGGTTTTTAGAAACTCACTGTGGAGTTGAGTTTAATTACATTTCGATTGTTCGTGTGGAATGGATGGAGTTGTACGTTGAAAAAGTTGCTAAAAGTTAATTCTTTTATCTGGAAATTTATTATTATTGAAGAGTTTTTTTCGTTCGTTTATATCTCATTTTTTATAATTAGGAATAAGTTGAAAATAAAAGTGGATTATAAGGTATAGTAAGCTAAAATCTATAAACGGAGCAAATCCGCACATATTTGACAATATGTGCGGATTGTCTTATTATAATATACGTTACAATTTATGTTACGTGATGTCGTAAGTTATCGTATAATTTAGCTGTCCTTATGAGTTAGAGAACCAAATCAGCAATGGAAAATTTATTTTTTATTTAGCGTATGACATATTAAAAACACATCATAAAAGCATATGTTTATAAGAAAACTTTTAAATGGAGTATTACAAACAAACATCTAATATATCAATAGAATCTAAAACACTTTCGGTCTCATTCAGGAATTCCATCTTACTAGTTTTTGTTGCTGTTCTGTCAATATATTAACCTCCTTATATCTCTTTACTTCTTTTGTTTGAATTTTCTTTTTGCTTTTCTTCAGTTTCTGGTAAAATTTTCTCGTCTCTATTGGCTTACTTAGATCTTGTACTTCTTATATATACTTGTAATCCTTGAAGTTCTTTGTTCATAGTTTCCTTTTTTTAAGCGGTAAATTTTCTTTTCTTCCTTGCATAGTTATTTATATTCCTCCTCTGGTTGTCGGGTTTTGTACCCCTGTTGCATCATTAAATATGCTTTGTTTTTTCTCTATTATTATCTGATATTCTTCGTCAAAACCGTTATTCGTTCTTGTTCTTCTTTGCTTACCTTGCATATCTAGTAATTCTTCAGCTGCTTGCTGAAGAATTACTAGATATCATCACATCATTCTCATGATGTTTATCCACCCTTCCCACTCTTCATTTATGTTTTCATGTGTTAGTCTGTTTTCTAGTTTGATGTTTATTTATTTTGTTTATATTCTCTATTTTTGGTTGTATTTTTAAGTCCTTCTACATTATATCGTTCATTTTTAGAACCTATTTTCTTTTTTAAACGTTTAAAATTCCTGTCCTTACCCTACTTTCGATCCAGTAGTCATCAGAACCCGCATTTGCTTCTCTTCTGGTGCGAACGTTTATTGCATTGGATTGGTGTCTTGAGTCAACAATAGAATAATCTACCATATTTACTGTAAGTCTATCTGGTGATTTCCAGGTGCCTTTGTATATATCTTTTCGTGCAAAGTTAAAATTATACCATCGATTCCAACAAAAAAATTACTATGAAAAACAAGTCACTTTTGAAATCAGAGCATCAAAAATACTTAAAATTCGTTAGTTCTCAAGTACCAAATTTTTCATTTTGTTGGACTGTGTTATCATTTCTGTTCCATATCATGCAAGTTAAACGTTTACTTTGTATTGCAGTTCTTTCTTTGACGGAATTTTTAGTTTTTTATTGGTGTTTATAAAATGAAAGTATTTGCTTCGTTGTGTAATTTCGGCAATCTGCTGATTCAGCTGTTGATTCATCTGTTGTGTCTTTATTTTGCTGTGTAAACACATTTCGACATAATGTCAGGACATTTATTAGTTCTGTTATTAAATAGACTTCTAGGTTATTTGACACTAAAGAGAATTAAATTTTTCTCAGAAATAAACTTAGAATCTCGATAATTGCGTTTCATTCTGTTTACTCCTGTAAACGCAATACGTAGAATTAATTGCGATATATATTGTATTTGTAACAATGTGATTCATGTCATGCATGACTCGATGTATACCTTTTTCCTAATAAAGACGTCTTGACACGTTTTTAAAAGACGTGTGTACAAACAAACCAAACTAGTATCTGCGGTTGCTAGCGCTCTTTCTATTGATATACTAAATATTGGAATATCGTTCTGAAATAAAAAGAATATACTAATTTGAGTATTTTACATCTTTAGGTAAATCGACTTACGCACATCCGCTCAGTCTATATTAATGTTAATGAAAACTTATTTTATAAACTAGATCTAATGTATAATTTTTATTATTGTAAGCAGAAATATAATATTCTTTGTTACAATGTAAAGTGACCAACAAGGAAACATATTTAATATTTGCCAGACTTTTAACTAGGAATAAAAGGGAGTGTTTGTCCAAGTGCAGTGTTTGAGGCGTGGAGTATAAAAAAATAGGCAATCACTTACACTTCTTTGGGTTGAGCTTCAACAATGACAAAGTATATTATTCTAATTTTACCTGAAAAAAAAAATAAAATATGTTAGTTCTTTGATATTTTTTTATTTACAAAAATATTTTACTAACTTAATCCAGCTATCAGAGATTTGACTTCTAAAAGTCATACGAACAAGCTCAATTTTGCTGAGAATGTCAGTTTTAGAACCTTAAAAAAGGTGTAAAAAAGTTTACCACTTCTACCCTCCAGCTTCAGTTTAAATACCTCCTCGTAAGGGGTGAAAATGAAAAAAATCGATTTACCAAATATGTGGAGGTTGTAGAAAAAAATTTTTCAAATAAAAAACTAAATTGAGATAATTTCGAACAAAAATGTAGAATGAACGAATGAATGGTTCTCTCAGAAAGTTCCATACCTTGTGATCAGAGTGTCTTATCGTCAAAAATCAATATTTGTTTTAAAGGTAAAAAGTGCAACTTTTGTATGCGATTTCTTGCATTTTGCGCAAATGAAGTCAGTTTCTTTAAGACTATTAAATAAATAAATGTTGCGCGATTTTTGCCATTTTTTACGATTTTCATGAGATCAATTAACTTTGTTACTTCCATTACTATAGAATTTTCATTGGTATTGCTTAATCTTCAAAACCTACAGTCAATGGAAGTGTTACATTTTATTGATCTCGCAATTGATGAAAATCGCAAAAAATGGCAAAAACTGCTTAATGTTTACTTATTAACACTTTTATAAAAAACTGACTTTATTTGCTCTTGTGATAGGACACTCTTATCAAAAGATATTAATTTTTTTAATAAAAATGTCAAAATTGCCCCAGGGGAAACTTGACCTCAAATTTTGGGGTGTTAAATGAAGAAGATTTACCAAGTTTTAGTACAAAATATTGACCTGTGAGGTTTGAATTGTGAGGATATAACCTCACAATTCCATAAAACGTCCAAAATTGTTTTTTGGTAAATTTTTTATACCAAAATAGTCTTCTTTTCTTTTACACTAAAGGTTTTTTTATTCTCTACAAAAATATTTAAACAAAAATGAAAGTCGGCGGGAAATTCAAATTAGATTGAGCGTTTAAAACTTTTAAACGCCTATAAAAAAAAGACGAATGCTATAATCATCAAAACTATGTTTGAAAATTTTTTCGGAATTTTTAAATTGGTACGAGGAAATATTTTCGCCGTTTAATGAGTTACATTTTCAGTTAAAGATGCACTATTCTTTTAAAAGTTATTTGAGTAAATAGCTGACATTAATACCTTTAACTTGGACCCCAAATAAACCATTTTTGATCTTTAGAACCAGGGTTATGTTGATTTAAAAGACTAAAACTGATGTTCTAAAATATATAAAAATATAAAATTTTAAATCAAAACTACACAAGAAAACCCTGAAAATAGTATTTCCACCATCAGAGAAAAAACCCAGTACCTTCTGCTCGATTACATCATCATCATCATTGGTGCTACAGCCCTATAAAAGAGCCTCGACCTCCCCAAGTCTATTACGCCAGTCAGTTCTATCCAGTGCCAACTGTTGCCAGTTTGCTGCGCCTATTTGTCTACCATCTTCATCTACACCATCCCTCCATCTGAGTTTTGGTCTACCCCTACTTCTACTTCCCACAGGTTGTGACATAAGGATTCTTCTAGGAGGGTTGTTCTACTGTGATCTTGCCAGATGTCCTGCCCATCTTAGTCTTCCTATTTTTATAAAGGATACTACGTCTTTACCACAAAATATATGTTTATATCTGTGATATATCTCGTAGTTGTACCTCCTTCTCCAAACACCATTTTCACAGATGCCACCAAATATTCTTCTCAGGATCCTTCGTTCAAATATAAGCAGGAGATTTTCATCTGCCTTGGAAATGGTCCATGTCTCCGACCCATATGTCAACACTGGCTGTATAAGGGTTTTGGCTCGATTACCTATACAGGCAAAATAACAACAAAAATAGCCAAACACATAAAAAAGAAAGGAATAACACTAGCTTTTATAACAAACCAAAACTTGGGCAAATATATTAAAAACAAAAAGAGCCAAAATAAAAAGCACTTACGTAGTGGTGTTTACAAACTTAAATGTGGCGACTGCCCAAAAACTTACATTGGTCAAACTGATGACCTTTAACAAACGTATAGCAGAACACATAAAAGGGCTTTCGATAATAGAAAAACAGATTCTACATACGCACCTCACCTTCTAGATCACAATCATTCTTTTAATGACGAACTTCAAATTCTTCACATCCAAAATAAAGGCCTTAAGCTATCTTTATTAGAATCTGTGGAAATTAACAAATTAAAAAACATATATAATTCTAAATGACCAACTTGAGACAAACAGTTTTCCCCTCCCCAGCCTATTTCGTTAAGGACTATAAAGTGTAAACATATACCAAAAAATAGATCACTTGAGAAAGGCACACTGCCGAAACCGCTGTAGTTTTAAAAACTTCCACAGATCACAGGTTGGAATCTTGACATAGGAACTGCATTCAAAAGAAGTTACCAAACAATTACTTTGCAAAAGTGGGCCATTTGCAAATGGTTTCCGAAAAGCTTGGATAAATCAATTTTACAGTAAGGTTGTATCCGATTTTGTATTCGTCGTTACTTTACTAAAATTATGCCAAGAGTCAAAACTAAAGGAATCAAACATTTTGAGAAATTATCAAGGAAGCTATTTTACGTATTTAGAATACAATATCTTTTATAAGATAATAAAAGAAAGAAATATTGACAAATTAGCTTACATTCTGACCAAATTGTTGTACAAATTGCAACTTTTGTTTCCAACGTTATAGATCAGCCCTGATTTTAACAGAAGGTTGGTTTTGCAAAAGCCACTAAACAAATAATTTGAATAATTTTCCCGTGCTGCATTTATAATTTGATAAATGACGCACACCGAGTATCACAAATACCATCCCAAAACACAATTAATAAAATTGAATACAAATGAGTTTTGTTCCAAAAAGAGGCTATTTCCGACGATTGTGATTGCGTTTAACGCAGCCTTCCAAAAGTGTTGCATTCAAATACATTTTGCATCCATCTCTATTTGCTTTTAATTGTATGGATTTAATAATACAGTTGGACATTATTTTAATCGATATTTAATCTGGCCATTGAACGGTTTCACATTTATATTTATGCATTTTGTCTGTTATTAGATTCTATACGAGGGAGTCATTAAGTTTTTTTTAATATTATCAATGTTACAGCATTTACTGGGATAAATGTTGATTTGGTAGTTTTCACAACGTAATTATCATAGAAATATGTGAGGCAATTGAAAAATATTACCACTCTACTCTTTATTTCTCATATTCCACTGCACAACGTTATACCCCGTACACTCCCTCCTACATTTTTTGAATTTGAACATAAAATTTTATCATAGTGCTTATTACTACATTATTAAAAATCCTGATTTTTCTTAGAAATAAAACCTAACATTAAACAGGATTTCAGGGACGCTTAAGATTGTGTTTATAGGACTCAAAAATGATACTGTTATTGATGGAAATTTATTTTATACAACAATTAAGCACTGAAAACTTTTGTTTTTCAAACTTCCACAAAATTTATTATAATATCTTATCACTACAGCTGTTTGGGCAAAGTGCCTTTCTCAAGTGATCTATGTGTTTACACTTTTCTTTTGGTATGTATTTACACTTAATAATCCTTATAATCCTTAACTGAATAGGTTGAGTAGGGGGAACTGTTTCTCCCAAGTTGATCATTTAGAATTATGTCTGTATTTTTTAATTTGTTAATTTTCATAGATTCTAATAGACAATATACCTTAAGGCCTTTATTTTGGATGTGAAGAATTTAAAATTAGTCATTAAAAGAATGGTTATGATCTAGAAGGTGAAGTGAATACGTATAATCTATTTTTCTATTATTGAAAGCCCTTTGTGTTCTGCTATACGTTTGTTAAAAGTTACACCAGTTTGACCGATGTAAGTTTTTGGGCAGTCGCCACATTTAAGTTTGTTTACATCACTGTATAAGTGATTTTTCTTTTGGATGTTGTAGTTTTTAATATATATGTCTAAGTTGTTCTTTGTTCTAAAAGCTGGTGTTATAAAACAGCTATAGGGATAAGATAATAAATTTTGTGTTAGTTTTGAAAACCAGAGCTTTCAGTGTTTTAATTTTATATAAAATATAAAATAAATAATACAAAATTATTATAATATAAAATAAAATTAGTATAAAAAATATTATAAATTTACCTAATATGAAATTGTTTAAAGCAGTTTTGAGCACACACAAGTGTTTGTTTCACTTAATTCATTGGATCCTTAATCGACTTTGTCAGGATTCTAGACAAGTGAGGATTTTTCTGATCTTCATGTACTGGCCAGTGATCAAATCCACCAAATCTTTTATCCTCACAAGGCAGCAGCGTATATCTTACCGTTTAGCAGACTGTGTTTTAGTTTTATTATCAGGAGCGTTTTCATAATTTTGATTTCTTTTTTTTTGTTCCACAAATCATAAATTCTCCTAGTACAATTCTAACAAATAAGAAATTTTGTTACCTTCTAATGGCTGCCTTACCCATTTTGGAACTGGAGTAGACGTTTCTTGGTTGTTGCTAGCTCTAGACACTTCATCGCTACTACTACTGCTTTCCAATTCTTTATCTCCTTGTAAAGAGTCATTCAAAGGGCAAAAAATTCATTGTCGTTATCGCTTTCTACCTCAAAATCTGACTCCAGTTCATCGAGGAGTTTATAAAATCGATCTGGATTGGTTGCAAACTTTTCCACATTTAGTGCTCTATGAGACTCTACAAAAAGCAAAAATATTACAGTACTGACCTCGTATTTTCTGTCTGTTGGCTCCCAGCCGTTACATTTGTAACACCACCTCAAAGTACGCGCATTAAAAAAAACCTGAAAATGTTTTGAAATATTTTAACTTATCATGTAAAACAATGCGTTTTCTAAAACCCTGTTTAAAATAGTTTTAAGCGAAACCTACCTGTATTCGCCACCACAATACCCAAAGTCACAGGAAAACAATAAAGCTGGTATTGCAACCTCGAATCAATGTAAACTACGATGAAACCGATAATAGATATCCAACACAATCGTGTGGTATCAGTACAAATAACATAATATACAATTTTGATTCATATTTTACGTGTTAATAAGACCCACACAATTGTGACGTCCTTCAAAGAGACATCTAAATTCTTTTTTACAGATTTTTGTTATTTATATTCAGAAAAAAACGACATTGTTTAAAAGACAAATAATATCTTTTCTCTTTGTTCGTTTTTACTCAAAATATTGTGTAAATTACCAACAGAACTGCATTTGTGCCGGCTTTTTCTGCAATCAATTTGTTTTCTGCACCCCCGCGAAGCCGGTAAATAAAAAATTCGTTCGTGATAACATTTAATGGAATTCTCCACGGTGTGTTTGATAAATTCTGCGGATTTATTATCACGCTCTGCCAAATCCATTGTAGGCTTCTATTACAATAAATGATTGGTGATTAATACACAAATATTGAAAACAAATTGGACTATCGGCAAAAAAGTTTTCAGTGGAGTTCATAATTTGGTTTATTTTATTTTTATGCGGAGTTTTTGAGGTTGTTCATCAAATAGTGATAGGAAATTAAAATGAAAGAGACCACATTTGTAATCCAGTGCATAAAAAAAGTTTATGATGGGATATCATGCCCAACTGAATACTAATAATATAAAGTAGAATAAAAGTACTTAAAGAATGGTTTGCAAAAATATCAATATTTTACCCAGTTTCAGTTTGTATAAGTGCCCCCTTTTTTTTTCTTTCACTATTTATTATCTAAAGTAAATTCAACTTCGAGCTACTGACAGAATAAATACAAGTCACCGCGTGATATTTGAGTCTGCACGTGACGAACGGCCATAAATTACTATCGAACTATCTTAGTCATGTCTGTTGGGCTAACAGGCACGCACTTCGTTTTTCCGCTGCGTCGTCTGTCGAATGAAGAGTCACAGTAGTTATTGAGCAAAACTGTTTTTTGGTTTGTTGATTTGTTAATCGTTAGGTCATGTGTTGATATTGTAAAGCATTTTTTAAGAACTTATTTATGTATAGCTAATACAAAAGTTTTCCCCACTTTAAAAGAATTCCTGAAAGTATATTAAAGCATTTATAATAGCCTAAGATACGATATTAGATCAATCTGCACTGATCTGTTTAATTTTTTTTTTTTTTTATTAACACCTGTGCGGTGTTTGTATACTGCTATCTGGTCACAAATGACCAATTATCAGTTATTTTCTGACCTAACATAATAACAGCAAATGATTAAATCTAAGGCTTACCCTATGGCTTACTCTTATTTCATCTATTAACTAATGCACTACAACTAACATGCAATAATTTCACAGCACTATACTCTGCTTTTTACACTAAACTGTTACACATTTACACTAGCTCAAATGGTTTTGTCCTTATGAGTCTTCTCTTTAGTTCAGTGTTGTCAAGAAGCTGGATTGCCTCGACATTCACATGACTATGCAGCCTCTGCTCGTGACTTGCTGCTGTTCTCTTGATTATTTCGATCACAGTTTCCATACCCAGGTCCTGGTGGAGGTTGCTGTTACGGATATACCAAGGAGCATCAACAATGTTTCTCAGTACTTTGTTTTGAAATCTCTGGATAATATGTATATTACTAGCTTTGGTACAGCCCCAGAGTTGGCACCCATATACCCATACTGGCCTCAGTACTTGCTTGTAGATGGATAATTTATTATGAATTGATAATGTTGAATTTTTTCCAATCAGCCAATACAATTTCTTATATCTAATATCAAGCTCCCCTCTTTTCTTTTTGACATGGACTTTCCAGCGCAGCTTCGCGTCTAGGGTGATGCCCAAGTATTTTGCTGATGTTGCATAAGGAATTCGGGTATCATTTATTCTAACTGGCAAATTTTCTATTTTTTTATTTGTAAAGTTAACGTGTGCAGATTTAGTCTCATTTAATTTTATTCGCCATTTTCTGGTCCAGTTATGTATTTTATTTACTGATAATTGCAGCTTATCAGTCGCTTCTTCACTAGTGTCTCCTATCGCCAGTATGGCTGTATCATCCGCGAAGGTGGCAATAGTATTTTGTTCTAGCTCTGGAATGTCACACGTATACAATAGGTACAGGACCGGACCTAAGACACTCCCTTGTGGCACGCCAGCTTTGATCTCCCTTAAGTCGGTGTAAACTTCTTCTTCTTTTACTCTGAAATATCTATTCGCAATGTATGATTTCAAGATTTCTGAATACTGTTTAGGCATGAACGTTCTTAGTTTATAGTTTAAACCGTCATGCCAGACTTTATCAAACGCCTGTGCTACATCCAAGAAGATTGTAGAGCAGACTTTATTTTCTTCTAATGTTTTTTCTATTATATTCGTTATTCTGTGAACTTGATCTATAGTGGAATGTTGATTTCTGAAACCAAATTGATGATTTGGTATAAGATTTTTTCTTTCTATTATTGGTTTTAATCTTTTCAATAGAAGTTTTTCAAATAGTTTTGACATCACCGGAAGGAGTGATATTGGTCGATAGGATGTCACTTCATTAGGAGATTTACCTGGTTTGGCGATCATAATTACTTCGGCTACTTTCCAGAGTCTGGGAACATATCTCAATCTAAAAACAGCATTTATTAGGTGTGTCAGCTTAACTATGGCTTTTTTTGGTAAATTTTTTAATAATAATTCGCCTGTTATGAGATCATATCCTGGAGCTTTCTTAGGATTTATATTCTCTTTTATCTCTGTTGATACTTCTCTAAGTGATGTTAACGTTATTCTTTCTTCAGTTTGGAATGGTTCTTCCCATCTCAGATCTGTTTAATGAATAAAAATTATTTGATATTTAATTTAGTATGTTAAAAGTTACGAGTCTGCGGAGTCTGCGAATGAAAATGTGCAACTGTTACCACTATGTCCTCCTAGAAAAAGAGCTAAAAAGAATCACATAGATATAAGAACCAAAGAAACAATAGTTAATACCATATAAAATAATGTGATATACAATATAATCCTACTTTGCGTTAACGGATATTTCACAAAATGTTGCAGATAAAGTTGGAGCTTCTTCGAAAAGTGTCTTTAACGTAATTAAAGAATATAAAAGTACCCACACATTATCTGCACCTAAAACAACTCAAAATCGTTCTAAATAAATAGATGCTGTAGATGATTTTAATAAGTCAGCTCTAAGAAGAAACGTTCATCAATATTTGTTAGTAATGAAGTTTCTACAATTGACAAAGTCCTATGACATGTAAATAATGATAACGATAATGTTTAATTTATTAATGTTTTGTATTTTAAGAACGATTTCCGAAGTGGACATTGAAGCGTCAATAAACTTATTTTAAACTTAAATTATGGCTTATTCCCAATAAAAATAGTAAATACAGTTAATAGCTCCTTCCTTCCCCCTTCCTCACTCCCACGAGTTTTAACGCCTAGTCAGCCGATTTAGAGAAACACATTTTGAAAATTTGTGGACAACTTCGTTGAAAGGCAATCTTTTTCGTATTTCGCACATTAAAACTTTAAAGTTTTTTCTTGTAAATGAAACTAATTAGATCTTTTATTTGTTACAAACACAGCTACTGACAATAAAAAGGCACTATCTTTTTCCCAAATTGTCCTTTTCCTTTTCTTAAATTTGTAAAAAATGCAAGCTTTCCAAATATGAAAAAATAATTTTACTGCAGACAATAATTAGAAATTTATTCCAATCGTTTATAAGCAAAAAATCGACATGTTTTTGTAACATGATTTTATAATAGTTAAAATCGTTTTTCATCATTTTTTTAATAATATTGATAGAATAATTCCTTTCTTTTAAAAGATACCCTTTAGAGTTACTGTAATTTTGTTATTTTCTGGCTTATATTGCTGCAAAAAAATGAATTTGGGATAAACAAATAAATAATAAAATATATTTTATACTATTTAACCAATCGCTTTGAAATTTAGATTATACTTTAAGAACTACAAAACCCAAAATTAAATGTAATATGGTGGTCTTCTTCTTTTGGTGTCTATTCGTTTCGGATATTGGCGATCATTCTGGCTATAATTATTTTATTAACTGATGCTTTAAATAGATTAGTTGTTGTTGTGGAGAACAATTTCCTCAGGTTTTTTAACCATGATATTCTTCTTCTACCAATTCCCCGCTTTCCAAATACTTTTCCTTGAAGGATTATTTTCAGTAATCTGTATTTAGTGCCGTTTCTCATTATGTGTCCGAGATATTCTAACTTTGTTCTTTTAATCATATACATCACTTCTCTTTCTTTCTGCATTCTTCGTAGTACAATCTCGTTGGTTATCTTGTCCTTCCATGATATCCTTAGAATTCTTCTGTATAGCCACATCTCGGAGGCTTAAAGTTTTTTCTCCATCGCTTCAGTGAGTGTCCAGTATTCAACTCCGTAGTATAATATCGAGAAGAGATAACATTATAGGCGCATTACTTTTATCTCCAGATTAAGGTTGTGGCTTTTAAGGAGTTTGGCCATGTTGTTGAATGCATTCCTAGCCTTCTCTATTTTACATTTTACTTCTTGTGAGTGATCCCATTGTTTGTTTACTATTGTTCCAATATAGGTAAACTGTTTTACTCGGTCCACTGGTGAATTCTTGATAAGCAGTTGGACGTCTCTAATTTTATTTTTGTTGATGACCATAAATTTAGTTTTTGATATGTTTACTTGTGGTCCAAATCTTTTACGTTCTTCATTTACTTTGTTTACTAGTTGCTGTAAACTGTTTAAACTATAGGTGAAAGTATACATCCTTGTCAAACGCCTCGCAGAATCTGGATCGCTTCCGTCGGTTTATCTCCAAGATTTGTTCTTATTGTGGCTGATTGGTTCCAGTATAAATTTTGTATTATACGTCGGTCTTTATTATCTATTTGGGCTTTTGTTAGAACATTCATTATTTTTCGATGATAAACTGTGTCAAATGCTTTGTAGTAGTCCACAAAGCAGGTGTAGATATCGCAAGTCATATCTATGCGTCTTTGGAATAATACCTGAAGACTAAACAGTGCATTTCTCGTACCTACGCCGTTCATAAATCCAAACTGTGTGTTTGGGAAGGTATGTACTTACTATTTCTTTCTTATTTTTACATTTAATATTTTTCTGTTACGGTACTGTAATGTTATCTAATTCAATACTGTATTCTAACGACTTTGGTAAACTATATTGCTTCCTGTAAAATTGTTAAACTGACCATCTCATGTATTATGTTTTAAGTGCGGAGAATTTGACTTCTCTTTTGTATTCTGTGTCACAAATGTGCACACAAGTGTACGGTTTCGTATTACGGTCTCAATTAACTTAAATTATTGCATTCAAAATTACAATACAATAGGGTGATTTATTGATGTACCCTCTTCCACCCAACGGCCAAAAGATTCTTTTCTGACCTGCAATCTCAAGACACTTCATCCCAAGACAGCGAACGAAACACACCAAGTTTTTTGGCTCTCGTGCCATAGAGCAGCGTCTGCGGGCGGGCGCCCCGACGCGGTACCAACGAGATTTCCTTGGCTACGACTCCAATATTTCAAAGGGTAAGTCTATATTCTGTGTACAAACATCAATAATGAGTAAGACCAGTTAATTTCTTAATTTATTTATATGTTTATAATTATTTATCTAATATCATTTAACCAGCGACCTCTTAAGTTTTATACAAAACACTGTGTGTTTTGTATTCTCTCTTCGCATATCTTGTATATTCTGCGATGTATAATTTTAAGAATAAGAAGTTTTAGTGTATGGCTTATTAGACTTATTAGCCTATATTCTCCACTGTTTTTCTCTTCCTGTTTCTTTGGTAACGTAATAAATTCTGAAACTAGCCAATCTTCTAGAAAATTGCCTGTGTCATAGATATTATTGAAAATTTTACATAGTATTCTTAAAGATTCATCATCAAGAAGTTTAAGAAATTCAGACTGTACTCCATCTGGTCCTGAAGCTCTCCCTTCTTTTAGTGATATTATGGCTGCTCTTATTTCTGCCACTAGTATAGGTGGTCCTGTTTCCGTAAGTATTGGGGACTGGTTCTCCCTCTCATCAAAAAATAAATTTCGTAATTTTTCAAGATACTATCAATACTCCCTTTGTCCACGATTACCTCTCCGTTGTCATTAACGAGTTTACTTACTCTTTTGTTTTTACATTTGCCTGTAATTTCTCTTACCTTTTTATGCACGTTGAAGTCGTCGTATCTACTTGGTAGAATTTCGATTTCTTGGCATTTTTCTCCATTTCTTTCTGTTTGGCTTTCTCTGTATATCTCGTTGTAATGTTTTATACATTGAGTTATTGTTCTTGTTTTTTCTTCCTTCTTCCATCAGTTGCAGAATCTTTGTCGTCATTCATGTCTTATTCTTACGTTCTTTATGTTTTTATTAAGGGATTTTATCTTCTCTTCTGTGCTTTTCGTTGTACTATAGATTTCTTTGAATTTTCTATTTATTGTTTTGCTATTTCTTTTATTTCACCAAATTTCAGTTTTCTCGTCATGTTTTTTTACAGTTTTCCGCCTGTTTTCTTTAACTTGGTTCTATGCACGCCCAAAAAGGATTATGGTCAAATTGAATATCAGCGCCTGGGTCGATTTCAACATAGTTGAAACTATTCCGATATCTTTTGTTAACATGTATATAGTCTATTTGGTTTCTTATAATAACGTCTTCTCCGTTGTTTCTAGGTGATTTTCAGCTGCATCTTCATTTTCAGCTGCAAAGATACTCATTGTTTCTCCTCGTTGATTTATTTTCCCATTCCATCAGGACCAATATGTTGCCCTTCTTTTCCGTTACTTATTTTAGCATTGAAATGTCCCATAACTATAAGGAGTTCATGTCTTGGTATATTTCTTATAAGGTTGCTTATTTGTTTATAAAATTCTGATATTTCCTCATCACTGTGGTCTGCTGTGGGTGCATAGATTTGTATAATGCTAGTATTCATCGGTGACGTATTTATTTGTAACAAGGGGATTCTATCGTTCACTGGTATGAAGTTATTGACATGTTTGGCTATACTTTTATTTGTGATAATTTACCATTTTTACCATATTTACCATTTTCTGATCCTGAATAGTATAGTCTGTATTCTTCTTTATCACAATAATTTGAGTCATAATGGTATTAAGTTGATTTGTAAAAAAGTTGGTAACATTTATAAAAGACCAAAATTTCTGATCTATTTCGCAATCCTCTAAGCAACAAATAAGGATAAAAACATTTAAAAAATGCCGTTTTGAAGGTTTTATATGACTTATAACATTATTACTCTCAAATTTGTTTTTAATGTTTGATAGACGAAAAAACGTAAATTTACTCTTTTTTGGCCTTAATTTGTTAATAAATAATCAAGCCCAAAAAATCGACTGCAGTAAACATATAGTTTTATGTTATAGACGTTCCTACTACTCAAAACAGCTGTCATTTGCCTGGCCGGGTCAGTGTCGCGAGAAAAATCTTATTTTCCTGGACTAATAGCGTAAAAAAATAACAAGGAAGTCAAGTTTATATTCGACTATGAATTTAAATAGTAATATCAAAGATTGAAGAAGAATGAATCGTTTTCTAGTCAATCCTAAGAAAATGGAGTAGATTTCCTCTAGTACGCATTTTCGAACACACTGCACGAAAAATTCTCACTATATACATAATATTATCTACCACACACACACACACACATACACAAATGTAGTAGCATTAAACAACCGATACTTAATTATCCGATGACAGCGTCGCTATCATTATCCGCCATCTAGCGTATTATTCGCTAAACGCGACCCATTATACGAAAACAATGACGATATGAAGTCTGACTCTATGCTTTTATAAGATATTACAATATTACAAGTTGTTTCAGTTTGCTACGTGACTATGGTTGGAACGATGAAATTTACTCAAATGCCAGATTCAGCAACTAAACTGCGGTTTCAATGAGAGCATTAACATTTTATGAAACGGAAATAATTTAATAAAGGGGGATTTTATGCTATTATTTTTCTGCAAAAAAAAATCCAGTTTGCTTTAATTAAAGCTTGCGGTATGCGGGATAAGTAAGTAAACAGTTTTTTATAAAAATTGGTATGCCGGACAAAAATCAATATCAGGATATAAATTCTACACCTCCAAAGAGACAAAGGGTCCTTCAAGTTGTCGGAAAATTGAAAATATGCTTGAAAAAATAAGTAATTTAAATAATGTTTAGAAATTATTTAAACTAAGTTCTGATCAAAGTAGAGTTGCGGATTTTTATTGTTTGCTTTGCTTTGGAGGTTCCAACCTTTTCAATTTAAAAGACTTAAAGATGTCCTTCATTGCAGTTGTACATGGTTTTGGATACAGTCATTGTGTCATTCTAGCTTACTTCTGATAGTAGTCATAAGTCTAATAGTTTTAACATACATAAAAAAATTAAAGAATTAACTCACAACAATAGAAAAAAAAAGTCAGACATTTTTGAAAAAGTGTTAGATACTATCTGAAAGTGAAGGAATAATAATCAACAAAAGAACTATCATCAACAAACTACAACATTCCTGTCAATCTAAGTTAAATACACTCAAAATTATGTCTAATAAAGTTTGGGGCGCAGATACTAAATTATTCATCATTATCATGCAACCTCTTCTGTCCACTGCTGGACATGGGTCCCATTTTTCGCCACTTTTCACAGTTCTGTGCGTCTTGTTACCATTTTTTAGATATTCGTTTAATGTCGTCAATCCAGCGTGTTGGTGGTCGTCCTCTGCTGCGTTTGTCTTCTCTTGGGCGCCAGTCAATTAGTTTTCTGGTCCATCTTGAGTCTTTTAGTCTCGCTATGTGACCTGCCCAATTTCAATTCAGCTTGGCTGTACGTTCGACGACATCAGTGATACCCTGTTCTTTTCCTTAGATCTTGGTTCCTTATTTTGTCTTTTTTTTTGTCATGCCGAGAATCGATCTTTCCATGCGCCTTTGTACCACTCGCATTTTTAGTGCTGTTGTTTTTGTGAGAGTGAGAGTTTCTGCTCCGTATGCCATAATAAGAAGAACGCGTTGGTCAAATGTCTTCCGTTTCATAGCTATCGGGATGTTGTTCTTAAAGATGTCTCTTAGTGATGCCGGCCAAGCAAGTGTTATTTGTCGTTGAAATTTACAGGTCTGGCTGATTTCATGACCGAGATATATGTACTTTTCTGTCATTTCTACCCCTTGATTTTGAATAGTTAGGTGTTCCCTGGGAACTAAATTTGTCATAAATTCTCGATAATAAGTACTAAATCGTCGGCAAAACACAGATGATTAAACATTTCCATGTCTATTTTTATTCCTCTATTCTCCCACTTTAGCATTTTAAAGGGGTATTCGAGGACCGTTATATTAGGTGAGAGAGTGTCGCCCTGTCTCACACCTTGCTTTATATGAATTTCTTTGGTGGTATCATGTAGTTTTAAACGCATTGTGGCGATTTGGTACAATGTTTTTACTAACTTTGTAAGCCGGGAGTCTATTCTATTATTGTTTAGAGCAGTTATATTGCTGTCTAATTCCACAGTATCGAAAGCTTTGTGAAAGTCTTCGAAGATAAGTACCAGTGATCTGTTATATTCTATCGATTTTTCTATTAAGGTTTTTACTGTTTGTAGGTGATCGTTTGTTCCGAATTTTAAGCGAAAGCCAGCTTGTTCTCGGGTCTGGTAGAAATCTAACCTTATTCTAGTCTTATCGTAATTATTCTTATAGAAGTCGTAAAAACGACTAAAATATTAATAAACTTATATAAATCACTCATTAGAAGTAAACTAGATTACGGTTGCATTTTTTATAACGCCGCAAGCAAAACTACCTTAACAAAAGCTTAACAGTAATTAATCTACAGCTTTGAGATTGGCACTTGGTACATTTAAAACTAGTCCCACATAGTAGTCTACAAGTTCTTGCTAAAGAGCCACCTCTAAACATAAGGCGACAACAATTATCACTAAACTACATCGCCAAAATTTCAATTCAAAAACAACATCTTCCTTTCTCTCAAATTTTCCACCCTGGCATCCTCTATTTTAAAAAGACAACAAACTGTATACCTCTAATAGAAAGAATAAAAGTCACAAATGTTAACATGGATAAACTTAGTGTATTGCTATATACAAATGCAATCTCTCTTCCATGGACAACCCGCATACTGACCATTGACCTAACACTAAGATAGTAACCCTCATCAAATACAAACTCTTCGATAATTAATTATCTTTTAATTAATTATCATTATTTTAATTAATTAACAAAAATTACAAAATATCCTTATAGTGACATGAAACATCTGATTAAAGTTCATTGCAATACCTAAAATTCAGCAACCAAATTAAATTCAATATGCCCAAAGGTGAACAGCTCTTTGAATAACCCCACAAGTGGACGAGATCAAGTAATTATAAACCGTTTAAGAATTGGTCATACTGCTGTCACACACAAATTTTTAATCAGTAAAGATTCACCACCAATTTGCAACAACTGCTCCACTTCATTGACAGTGAAACACTTCCTGCTTGGCTGCCCATGTTTCCAAAATTAAAGAAGAATTCATGGAATTTCAGACGACCTCAAAACCATCCTGAGACATAAAAAATTAAATGTATTAAATTATTTAGGAGATATAAAATTGTATTATACCATTTAATGTACTTAATCATTAAAACTATTGTGTTTGTCATCCCACTAATAAACCTGCGTGGTTGATGTATAATAAGTGTTATAAAAACAAAGAACTATCAACAACATAAGACATGTACAGGTCACCGTGACTATAGCAAGCTCTGCTGAACAATGCCAACTACTAAACAAGACAAACAGTTTTTGTGAAAAATATGGACTAAAATGAATATAAAAAAAGACTAAATACATGATAATAACACAGATATCAAATATATAAACCAGCATTCATTTGGAATATGTATCGATAGAAAGGGTTGAAAAATACAATACCTTTGAATCTGCATTTCAGAAAATAATGATCAAACAACAGAAATAAGGACTGGGAGAAAAATAGCAAGAAATGCGTTTGTAAAAATTAAAACAATTCTCTGCAATAAAAACCTTAGATTAGAACTAAGAGTAAGAGCGCCGAGATGTTTCCAGTTTTACTACTAATTTACTACTATAAAGACTTGAAAGCTAAACACTAAATAAGCTACAGTCATTTAAAATATGGTCTTACGGAAGTATGCTTAGAATAGCATGTATACAGAAGATAACGAACATTGAAATATTGCGAGAAGTAAGCAAAGAATACGAAATCATTAATACAATCAAAATAAGAAGAACGACGTTGCAATATCTGGGACACGTAATGAGAAAACAGTGATATGAAATGCTAAGATTGGTAACACAGGAAAAGATATGGAAAGAGTACAGGAAGAAGGAGAGTGGCATGGTTGAAAAATTTAAGAGACTTAGTTTAATTGCAGTTTAATTGAACTCTTGAAAGCTGAGTTAAATAGAGCAAAGATGGTAATTATGATATCTAACCTTCTTAAATGCATCATATTTAAAGGACGAATCGTAAAAAAAACCTATTAAAAAAAGGTGGTTTATTCCTAGAGATATTTAAGAATAAAGTGGAAACTTTTAAACACGCACGTAAAAAGCCTTAAATTTCACACCTATTTTATAACACCGTCTCATCATTCTCTCAGCCAAGACTTCGTTCTTATTTAACACCACCCTAGAACATTTTACGATCTCCACGCTATTAGAAAATTAAAAAGTAAATAGAAGAGCACCGCAAATATTCCGAATAATTTATGAATAACATTTAATTTGTATAGGGAACGCCGCCGACAGTGCATATGACTCCCGAAGGACCAATTGCGCGTTTTACGGGAAGCGGCTCCATAGATCAGGCCGACAAACGGCCGGGCGGTTAATCTGCGCCATGGCTAGCTAATTATGTATTTTGCCGAAGAGAAATGGCTTAGGATATAATTAAAACTAATTCAAATTTCTAATTCGCAGCCGCACACACATTTGGTAACGATAAAGACCGTTGGGAATTTAGCTGGATGATGCATGAGGTGAAAAAGTTTAAATTTTTCATTGTTGTTCGAAAAAGGCAGGTACATTATAAATATTTTAGATAGGCCCAGAATAAACTAGTGTATAAAGTGTGTTTATGTCGTCAAACAAATTTAGTGTTGTAATTAATAGCAATTTATTGTATCCCGAATAAAGTACATGCCTCCTAGTGGCGGAATACAGGCAATAATATCATGGGTACACTGGAAAAATCTACTCCATTTTTTTTTCAATTTTGACATTTTATTACCATTAAATCCACAAATATCAGTATGTTAACAGGAAAAACCGTATATCTTTTAATTCGTCATTCACTGTGCTTAAATCTGAACCATATTTAGTCCCTTAGCGAAATTTTTATACAGTAGAAATAGATTAAGTGCACTTAGCTGATTCTTATTTACAAACAATTATTACAAACTAAGTGTAATTTTAGTTGCCTGTTCAAGATGTAATAGAAGAACCAGGGACAAGGAGAACCAACTAACTCAAAATAGTGCGATTATGTTTACCAAACACTTTAATAATTTTAATTTTGTTTAGACGCCGGTGCAAGGTGTATCGTGGTAGTTTATAAAATTCATTAGACGGCAGGGGTAAATTATTGTATAAAATGGTAGAGGCTGCTGAGAAAACACAAAATCTAAATCGTGGTTCCTATTTACTTTATTTTTGGGTTTTGTTTTTTTTTTGTTGATTATTAACAATAATATTGTTTTAGTTTAGAACTGGTACAAAATGGTACTTGCTCTAAAGAAATCGTAATCAATGCTGTTTAGGAGGAACAACAATCTATGCCAATATGTAGAATGTAGAATGTTCTAATGCCTTTAAACATAAACATTTTTAGAGGTCAGGGACCGTACTGTTTCTTAAATTACAATACATCAAGGGCCTGGGAGCTCTCTGTAACATGTTGGACCGTTTCTCCAGCTTGACATCCCTGAAATTATCTGCTTCTGAACAACAAGTAGGAAACACTCACTTCCGAAAAACCTCTTTTCTTATGTCAACCATTAGTTCAACACTATATTATGGACATAGTCCTGACTGACTTCAACCAGAATCAACTCATCGGCAGGTTTTTCAATTCAGATATGCATTTTCTTCTACTTCGGATAGATGGTGTTAGTGTATTTCTTGTTGCCTTAGTTTAAGTGATGTTGTGTCATGTACTACGCTACTTTTTGCTTTCTAAATACTTGCCCATAACTATTGGTTCTCTTCATCCTAGACATCCTGGTGATGCTGTTCATCCGATCGCATTCCAAAGATAATATTTGTTAGTTTTAATGAGAAGCATGTATGTACAGGGACAACATGGATAACTGTTGAGTACATTAAAGAATTTTTTAATGATAAGTCAGAATATAGACGTATATATAGACGGTTAGAAATATATATATATATATATATATATATATATATATATATATATATATATATATATATATATATATATATAGTCGCCTTCCATCGATATCTTCTTCTCATCGTGCCGTCTCCTTCCGAAGGTTGGCGATTAAAATGGCAATCGTAGTTTTGGAAACTGCTGCGCAATAAACTCGATTTAATAAATAAATAGGAAAATTATTTCTGTACAAACCAAATAGATAAGAATAAGTAATGGATTTTCTAAGTATGAACATTAGAGAGATATCGATATGATAGCAATAGTCGTTTTTTAATAAATTATGTCAAAGGCACAGGTATAGGAATTCTTTGAATACGAAATAGAAATCTGTTGTACACAGAATTTTGAAAGTAAGGAGAAAGCTTTTAGTAAAAGATGAGGGATGTAGGGTAATAATCTTGATGTTTGGTTATATTATTATATTAAGACTTGTAAACAAAAAGAAAGGAAGTATTCATGAAATTTGAAATACCAAATGATATAAGATTATGACGACAGCGAGTTTGTTTACTGAGAAAGTATTGAATGTGATTGGTTGGAATTTAAGGTGTAAGGTGTATGATGCTGGAATCTGATTGGTAGAAGCGGAAAGTAGAAGGAAAAGACGCCAGGCCGATTTTGCGATGCCGGATGAGATTTTTACTGTGTTCTGAAGTTCTGAAGAAGCTGGTTGTTCTTTTGCTCCATAACCTACCGAAAAAGTGAGCAGAGTTGCTTGTAAATAAAAATTGTGTATAGTATTTGATGTGTCTGGGGAACAAGAAAAGGAGTTCAAAGCGGAATTTACATCCTGTAGTAAGGAAAACAAGTGTAGCATATATGTAGTGCTAATCGGTGAAGTGAAAATGTTTTCGATTAGTAAAAAAATGTCTTACTGTGGGATAGGTGTTTATCCAGAATGTGTTTTGGAGAAACTGTCGCGGCGTTAGTGTGTGTGAGAGACTTTCACCAGCTAAAGAGAACAAGGATGTGTGAAGCATCCAAGAATACGAGCAGTAGATGGCCAGAGCACAGTCGGAAGAGAAAAGGAGCCGATAGAAATAGATTCTTTCAACATTTTTTTAGCTATTCGCCTTCATAATAAATAAAAAAATGAATCAAGAGATCTTCTTTTTGAGTACAAGCCATAATAAGTATTGATGAATACTAAAGAATTTGTGTATGAATACTAAAGAATTTTTACGTATTAGAGCATAGGTTATATGTTTGGTTTATTTATAAATTTATTTGATTTAATAAATTGAAAGTAATTTTTAAAAATTGTTTGGTAATTTATTATTACAAATTTATTTATTTTCATTTATTTTCTCATTGTTTATTTCTCCCTCAAAAGCAATAGAATAGATAATATTTTGAAGCCACGTAAATTAACGATAAAAAATAGCCCTGAGATTAAAAATTTTCTAATAGAAATTTATTTGTTTTCCAAAATTAAGCCTAAGGCAAATTAAAGTTTAAAAAACATCATAAGAGTCATAATTTGCAATTCGCAATAATATAATATATATATATATATATATATATATATATATATATATATATATATATATATATATATATATATATCGACTATTTCAATTAAAAATGGTTAATAGCCACTATCCGGTAGTTTTATGTGGTTTATGTCTTCTGACATAATCGATCGACCGTATTAACTATTTCCTCGTATTGTCTTGTCAACTGCACCACCAACTCGCCCCTTATCGCCCGTATTGGCATCTCGTCATTCGCACAATCCACTGCCAACCGACGCCAAATAGATAACAAACATATCTCTGTCTGCCAACTGAAAAATCATCCCTCATGATGTCCCCGAGGAATTTAATACGTTCATCCGAGCGAATAGAGCAAAAAGATAGCTAGGGCTTAATTAAATATTAATTGACGATAAAACCGCGGGCGGCGAGGTTGCGGCTGCCGCAAAGGGCCAAAGGTCGGAGGAGGACTTCGTTAATTATGACGTCGCGCAAGCACCTGTTCTTCGGAAAGTTGCTCTCTCTCACCCTTCCCTGGGCCATTGTATATTGAAAGTGTTTTTGGTCGGTTATTGTGAATTCGGGCACATGCGGCAGGGTTAATGGATACTACAGTTTATTATACATGGATGAATTCAATTATATTGTCCCATAATGTGGAAGGGATTTTTATGATAAAGACAAAAGACATAAATTAGGGTTCTAAGTTATAAAATTCAAGTTATTTGTTTTCCTCGTTTAATAAATTCTTCCCTACAAATAAATCGTAATCAATATTGTTTACACGTTTACACGTTTAATTTATTACTTTCTGTCCCCATTTGTGTTCAAGCTCTTCGTTACATTCCTTTTGATATCTGTTAATTTTATGAAATAAGCACTGGTGGAGTCTGCTAATATTACAATGTGTTAAAATGCTATAAAAATCTAAATAAAGCAAGAAAAGAATTTAAACCAAGGATCGAACTATGTAAGGATAAGGAGGGGCATATACTCAATACAAAAGAAGAAGTATTGAAAAGGTGGGTGGAACACTATAAAGAACTGCTTACTATCGAAGTAGAAGATCCAAATCAACCACCCCCAGGAGCAAACAGCAATACACCATTGGAGCCTCCATCAATTCAGGAAGTACGGGATGCAAGAAAACACCTAAAAAATAATAAATCTCCAGGAAGTGATGGTATACCCGCGGAACTTATTAAATGTGGAGGTGCTACTCTGACTAATCATATATATAAAATCATACTGAGAGCCTGGAATAAGGAACAAATCCCAGAAGAGTGGTGTATTGGGATCGTTTGCCCGCTACACAAAAAGGGCGATGAATTAGAATGTAGAAACTATAGCGGAATAACCCTCCTTAATACAGCATACAAAATATTTTCGAGTATTTTATATGGTCGCCTGGGTGAATATTCAGAGGAGCTTCTTGGCGAATATCAAAGTGGTTTTAGGCCTGGTCGATCAACAACAGACCAGATCTTTGTGCTAAAGCAAATACTGGAAAAAACCAATGAATTTAATATCGACACATACCATCTTTTCGTAGATTTTAAATCGGCCTATGATAGTGTCCTAAGAAATAAATTGTATGAAGCCATGGATGAATTCCACATCCCCGATAAACTGATAAGATTGGTTAAGGCTACAATGCGTAAAGTTGTTTGCAAAGTCCAAATACAGGGCGAACAATCACAGGCATTTGAAACGCATGTTGGGCTGCGACAGGGAGATGCGCTGGCGTGTCTCCTTTTCAACATAGCTTTGGAAAAGGCGGTCAGGGATGCCCAAATAGACAGCAGAGGAAACATTTTTAATAAATCATCCCAAATTTTGGCATATGCAGATGATGTTGATCTAGTTGCCCGCACAACACGCAAGCTAGAAGAAATATATACCACCTTGTCAAACGCCTCAAAAAATATGGGCGTGCAGGTAAATGAAGAGAAAACTAAGATAATGGCATCAACACCCAACAATAGAGCCAGAAACATCGGCCACCAACTCACGGTTGATAATTCTACCTTTGAAGTGGTGGACAAATTCACATACTTAGGCTCCCTGATCACATAGGAGAACGTCATGACGGAAGAAATCAAGCGAAGAATAATCCTAGCAAACAAATGCTATTTTGGACTGAGTAGACATATGAGAAGCAGAAACTTAAGCCAAAAAACAAAAATAACCATATACAAAACCCTTATACAACCAGTGTTGACATATGGGTCGGAGGCATGGACCATTTCCAAGACAGATGAAAATCTCCTGCTTATATTTGAACGAAGGATCCTGAGAAGAATATTTGGTGGCATCTGTGAAAATGGTGTTTGGAGAAGGAGGTACAACTACGAGATATTTTACAGATATAAACATATATTTGGTGGTAAAGACGTAGTATCCTTTATAAAAATAGGAAGACTAAGATGGGCAGGACATCTGGCAAGATCACAGCAGAACAACCCTCCTAGAAGAATCCTTATGTCACAACTTGTGGGAAGTAGAAAAAGGGGTAGACCAAAACTCAGATGGAGGGATGGTGTAGATGAGGATGGTAGACAAATAGGCGCAGCAAACTGGCAACAGTTGGCAATGGATAGAACTGACTGGCGTAATAGACTTGGGAAGGTCGAAGGCTCTTTTATAGGGCTGTAGCACCAATGATGATGATGATGATGTTAAAATGCTTTAACATTTCAATCTTTTATTTTTTATTTTTCTGTTAGTGCGAGATATAGAGTATATATATATACGTCGATTTGCTTGCAGGCTGTTTGTTCCCTTACTAATTTTTATGACTACTTCGCAAAATTTTAAAGCCAATAAAAGGTCCTGTTGCGGCTAGATATTTCCTTTGAAATATTTTAAATAATAATCAAATTTATGACACAACACTTTCAAAAAGTTTTCGGCCACGAATAGTTCCATTAGACATATTAAACGAAGCTCCTAGAAGGCTAAACTTAATTGAAATAATATTATATTTATTTCGAATATTTCGTCCTTTTTTATATTTTCGTTTTCTTCGTCTGTCCAGGTATCGTATTGTTCATATTTACAGACGTTTTTTCTTCACTCTGTCACTCTCGGATATCTTAGCTGTTATAATTTTTTATTTATTTTGTCATTTCAGGCATTCATTTGCTCCTTTAATCAGAAAAAATATATGATTGAGTACCTCGGTATGATGTTCACAGAAACACTAAACTATCTAGGCTGATCTAGTTGCAGCCTGTAACAGGGTGAGAAGGAGAGTAGTTTTACTCAATGCCCCCTGTAGTAAGTTCGGATGGACACACCCACGTACACTTATACACACATACAAAACATTTATCAGGGCGGTGATTGAATATAGAGCTAATCTTTATATCATGTTCAATCGCCGCCTCACACAATCACTGCTGGGATTGGAACGGCGAATCCTGCATAGAGTAAACAACAAACGGCACGACTACTCCCCCGTCCTTATTCATCAACTGTCGAATGTCCCCAGCCCATCAACGAGAAGCTCTTCTCTTTGAGCAGGATTTATACAATCAAAACCACCCGTGGCCAAAACTTCAGAGCCCAAAATATCATTAAAACTACTTGCTCATCCTTTGGCAATGTATTCAGACACCCTAAACGCAAAATCCCCATTCCTACCCACTAAATTGATGACCCTTGACAACAACGAACTCCCTGATGAATACATTGATATCCTGGAGGCAACTTTACTCTATTATCGCCATAATTATTAAATTGTTCACTTCGAGCTTGCTATGACAGCAAGGGATGGGTTTTCTATAGTTTCCCGATCCCATTGCACAATTATACCTATCTATTGTCGAGGCTACAGCCACAGCTGCCCTCTCCATGATTCATAACATTTATTTACTTACTAATTAAATTCAGTCACAATTCATAACCATATAATTGTCACTAATAAAATTCTGAACAGGACCGTTTTAGATCAACATCCCTTTCACCTCTGACCACCCTGGACACCATCTCCTTCGCAGGACAACAGCCACCAAAGCGTACCATCAGTGAGCACAATGCAGCGATACATGTCGACACCAACAAAAGCAAACCCCACGACCAAGAGGTGTCCCACCTAAAACAGGAAAACAAAATCATCAACAAAGAGAACCTACAAACAGAAAATAACATAACAATGATCGAACAAAAGTAGCTCACCTAAGAAAGGCACTCTGCCGAAACAGCTGTGGTGTTAAGATATTATAATAAATTTTGTGGAAGTTTTGAAAACAAAATTTTCGGTGTTTTATTGTTATATAAATTGAATTTCAATCAAGTAACGGTCGGATCCATCACTTAAAGAAAATTGTCTTAAAATGGTCGCAAAACTCTTCAAATTGACATACGTAAATAAAACAAAGCACATATATAATGAAACAGCCAAAGCAATTAATTTTCTTGATTTTATATAAATTCATTTTCATTAGTTGACGTCTAATTGTAAAATTCAAACAAATTAGTAAATGACTGCTTAAAAAACAACCACATAACAAAGACAGATTAACAACAAAAATTAAGACTTATTAATCATTAAAATTAACAAAATAATCATGATTAGATATAGATTTAAACTCATTGGATTTTACGCGAATATTGAGTTTGGAAATGAATTTGAGCGAGGTAGGATTATATTACTTACTTATTTCATCCAATTCTCTGAGGAGCACAAGGCTTCCAGGAGATTCCGCCATCAGTCTCTATTCCCAGCCAGGTTTCTCGGCTCGCCCCAGGTCCTCCCAAAGCTTCGTATTTCCCATTTATTCACTGAATATTTTTATACTAGAGTAAACCACAGTGAATTGTAATACAAATTACGTTTCTTGTGTTTTTATTGCTTCCAATCCGAAAATCGTTAAAAAAGTCCATAAAATCTCTTATATATATATATATATATATATATATATATATATATATATATATATATATATATATATATATATTGTTATGTTTCTTCTTTCCCAACCAAAGAAAAATAAATAAAAAAATCCATCGAAATAAAATTTCAAGATATCAATATAAATAAATTGTATATAGTAATTTAAGATAAGATTTAGTGTAGATAAGAATAGAAATTTGTTTGGCAAACGACCTTTTTCCGTTTCAAACAAAATTATCAAAAAACCTTTGTTTAGAATTAGATGGCATTTTACCTGTAAGTTAATCTTTTCATTGTTTGTATAGTCGAGTATTAAATGACCATATTATAATCTTTTGAAATATGTATAAATGGTGTATTGAAAAAACCAATTTTAAAGTAAGCTATTTAGTTTTTCTCTGAAACCGAAATAGGCTTTTCCAAAATCATGGTAAACACAATTTGAGCTTTTGATTGGACGGTCGTGTTTAAATGGGAATTTGTGGGTCGATCATGAGACAGGAGAAGTTAGTCATATTTTGGTCATCGAAAGGAAACAGTCGTTTGTCTCAAGATAGGGTGTGGTTCGTGAGTTTGGATACCGGCGTAACGAAAAGAAGTGAATAGTTTGAAGAAGGAGATAACAAGTAGATTAAAAGAGGTCTTTGTATCTACCGTGGGCATTTTATAAAATATATGTGAAAGTATTCTTACGGCATCAAGTTGACAAAAGGAGGTCCTGGTGTCATAAATAAGTAGCTGAGTTTGGAGAAGTGAATCAGGTGTTTTTTGTGTAGTCTGCAGGAGGTTTGCAGAGACGTTAAGAAAGAGCCGAGGTGCCAAAGAGGAGAGAACACATCGTTGAGGAGACTGGACTCTTCTGGGTATTTTCCAACCTACAACTCAAGAAAAAAATAAGCTGTAAGTGTTTGTACAATTGAATTTTATATCTGTGAAGGACCGTTTCGACATCATGGTCATTAGCATTCAAATTTAAGAACTGAGGTTTTGTTAGGATAATCAAAAGTTTTAAGTTTTGTTGTTTCTTGTTTCAAGTAAAGAAAATTTTAAGTAAAATTGGTTTTTCACGTAATATAAATGTATGTAGCTTTATAATCTTATTATCATAAAAATTTGATTTATTTTCTTGTATGCTGATTGATAAGATAACGACATAATTTAATAATTGTTTTATTCGTTCATATAAAATAAAGAAACGTAAATCTTTGTAATATAATATATTTGTATTCTTATCCTTTCTTCTCTATGCCGATAAAAGACAACTAGAAAATCTTTTGAATCCATCGAACACAGGTAATAAAAGGATTATTTTACTTTTGATAACAAATAAGTTATAATTCTTTTTTATTTGCTCAATAAACTAAGATTAAAGTCAAAATAAACAATCATAACAATATATATAAATTAAGGATCACTCGAAGAGTGGTGGGTTTTTCGGTCAAAAGGTGGAAAAAAAAAGACAAAAAAAGTGGTTACTTCATCCATTTATTTGAAGACGGTTCGCTCTCTAATCAGAAAGCATCGTCAGTTCATCTTAAAAAGACATGTAGCAGTCAATGGTGTAATATGTAAAGAAGCTTAAGATATTGGACATTAAATAGTTAGGTTGTCTAAACAATGAATTGAAACTAAACATAGTTTACAATTTGATACAAACATAGAACAGCAAAAGACCATGTGGTTATTGTACATGTAATTTAAAAAAAGTATGTAAAAACTTATGTAAAAAATAAGTATTTGCCGAGAACTAACAAGATCATAAGATCACACTTCCAACAGTATGATATTAATTTAATTTAATTTTTACTTTAGGTCACATTATTGAAATGATTAAGAGTTTATTATAGAAATATTATAAAAGATGTAATGAATTTACGACAAAAAGCTTCCAATACTTTAATGAAGCACCCGGAAATGAGAGGCACCCGGCAAAGTACAAATAACTGCAGCTGTGCATCTTGGAAATCATAGAATGGCATAAAACTCTTCTGCAACTTGGACCATTTCATCATTTGTTTGATATATTTTTAATTCTTGAAGCTGTTACTCTCGATATACCCATATAGTCAGCTACTGATATTTTCATTTTTCCAGAAACAAACGACTTCAGTCGAAAATTTATGAAATATACTTAGATAGAGATCTTTACTGAACAGAAATATCTAGAAAATGAAATGTACATTGAAATTTTGAAATCGATACCTTAATACTATTTCTTTAAATTTTTTGACTAAAAACTTTCATCCTCTTTATTCAAATTGATTTTCACTCTATAGACCCGTACCTTTCTAACGTAGTTATCTCGATCGAAATCTTTCTAAAAGTGTGTTTTCTCCTCACCACGCACTCCAAACCCGTTCCTCCTCTGCCTTGGAAATATTCGGGGCTGTTTAGGGGCCCGATCTAATCGGCTTTGAGCGAAAGAACATCGCCGATGGGCTTGTTACAAGCCGACCTACGGGGCCCACATTTTCCTCCGACGGGAGATAAGCTTTATTAGTTGTTGACGATTTGTGTGAAAGAGAGACTAGCAATTACGAGAGTGGCCAGGTTTGATCGAATTCCAGACTATCTTAGCGGGTTGCCAGCATCCTAAGCAGCGGCGGGGGACTTAAGGACATACAAAGGGAATTTCTTTGCTCTATATAACATTTAGGATCTGTATAACGTTTTGAAAATGTTAAAGAGTCTTCTTCTGTGAATGCAGATTCATTACTCCATATTGACGACCATACTATGATAGTTGTCTGAAACTATATTCTCAGATTCCAACTCCTAAATTATAACATTATTGTTGAACTTCCTTGTGTAAACAACGAAGAAGGAACGGTTTGACTTAATGTTAACACTATTTCGTCTCTCTAGCTATTTAATATATCCTGAATACTTACAGCAATTTAATATTGCACTTTTTCGTTTATAATGTATGTGAATATTTTATAGTGAATATGCTAGCTGTCCTATATGTCCACCATGGCTTGTTAAAAAGTAAAATTAACAAATGAGAATGCTAGATGGATGAGTTCTAACGGTTCAAAAAATCTATAATATCAATTCCAGTATTTTTATATTCTTTAACTTGATTTAATTTAGAATGCATTTACTTTTATTCGACCCTGTATATCTTAATAATCTACAGTAACATGTCGAACTGAGAAAAGAAACTTTGAGTGTAGCAATTATATATTCGAAAAAAGTTTTTTATAAACATCTTAAAATCTCCTTAAACTTTAGTTGTCTTGGTAGATAATACGCATTTAATTTTTTGTTTACACAACTAATATCGGAATTTATCATTATGTTCGGTGTGAGAATCTGAGTACTTAACGGCCGATCAAAGATTGGGATTTAAGTGCAACACTTTTAGCCCATAGAGGAATTTTTGCGACTAAAATTGCGTTGTTGTGTGGAAATTGAGATTCAGTACCGACCAAGCTTCGAAGTAGGCCTGTAGTCCTGGTGTTCTTCCACTATTTCTAGGAGCCTTGAGCCCTTATAAACAACAATTTTCGAGTTTAGTTCATTAAAAATTGAGTAAAAATTTCTTCTTCGTTTGGTTGTCGAAATATGGCAGATTATTACTACTCTTAAAAATATTTTTTATTTATTCCTAACCACAAATATTCTTATAATATAGATATGTCAACGATATTTTAGCCTTCAAAGAAGACCCATCCAGCAATTAAGGTTACCGCCATCCGCTTATACGTATTTCAACCTTATTAGGTATTGTCAGAGGGTCATGTGCAGAGACTCTGAATCAAAATTAAATCTCTCCCGTCATGGTACAATAATAGTAAAAATAATTATTTACAGACGTTACAACGCCATCTAATAAAAACATTAGAAATCCTTAGGAAATCATATACCAATATCAATAATTCATCAATGTGTTTGTTTTGTAATTTGTAGAAAACGCAATGGTAAAAATTTGAATTAGTTTCGCCAAGTACGAAATCTTAGGCTTTCTAATGTTAGAATTCTACTTTAGAATTTTTAGTTTTTAGAATGTTATTGTAATTGTGGTGTAGTGAAGAATATCACATAATTTTATTAACAAAAACTATAAACAACAAATTATAATAACTTAAATGCATCTTCATCGAAGCGGGTGTGTGTGTGTAAACAATATTTTATTGGGAATAAGCCACAATTAAGCGGGTGTGTGTGTCTCGTCGCTCGTCGTTGATCTTGGTGTCAGTATCCCTCTTTCGATGGAGCGCGTTTAGTTTGATCGGTGTGAATCGGGTCGCAGTCACACAATTGGTAGAGTTTAAACTTCAATGTGCGCGAGCAGGCCCGTACTTAACATATACTCCCCCTCCCCCTTGAAACACCAAAACCTGGGTTTGAATATTAATTAAAAATAAGTGTTTTTTAAAGAAAGTGTCTAAGATCATAGTACTTATAGTCGTAAATAATTTATTGATCTAGGTTTGGTAGAACACAAATTTTCACAACCGGTCGTTTAATGTCACCAGTATTTGTTTTTATCATAACCGACCGCAATATTGTCACTTCCGGTACAAGTTTTCGAAATTCTGTCTAATTACCACTTTTAGGGACGAAGTCCATCATCCTTAAACTGAACCATACGTCCAGGCGTGATCAGCTGTTAACAACTCTCCTTCTATTTTACGCGCTGATGAGGGAGGGATACGTATTGTTTGGACCATCTTGTCCAAAAGTGCTGCAATAACTGTTGCATCCTTTGGAATTTTAAAAGACGATTTGCATTAATATTGATTAATTTCTGTTATGGTATAGTCGTCAATGAAGATCCGAAGTATGCAGGAGTAAGATAATTAGGGTCATTTGGGTCATTAGAAAGAGGATAGAGTGGTCTAGAGTTAAGGCAAGTTTCTATTTGATATAATACCGTAGAAAATTCTTCATATATTAAAATTGCATTACCTACTACACGTTTCATAAGGTGCTGAACTGATTTTATATTTGACTCCCATAACCCACTGAAGTGGGGAGCGCGTGTAGTAATGAAATGCGATTGAATACCGTCGATTGACAGGTTTGTAGTAATGTCATATGAGTTTTTGTCAAAAAATTGTCTAGGTTTCGGATTTCAGAGCATTTACCACGTCTGCACGTGAATCGGCTTAACGTCGCCTAGAAGCACTTTGTCATGAGATCACTGACAACTTCTAAACGTACAGCCTTACTGGAAAAGTAAATGAAGAGAGCAATGTAAGCCCTAAAAGTTTTCTAATTACGACTCTCTCTATCTCGTAAAAGAAAGGGACCATCATAATCGACTCCACAAACTGAAGGTCGTGAGGGCGTAACTCTTGATTCCGGAAGATTACCCATAAGATATTGTGCTATCGGACATCTGAAACATCGGACATAATCACGAAGTATTTTTCAAAGCAAATTGCGCCCCCAAAATGACCAGTAATTATCTTTTAAGGAAGCAAAAAGTGCTTTAGGACCAATATGTCAAAGTTTCAAGTACTCGTATTAAGCAATGAGTATATTGATTTGATGTTTTGAAGGTAGAAAATGACTAATGGTGTAAACGACCGTCAATAAGTATTAGTTTTGTTGTAGTATCAAAGAATGGGTTAAGGCCAAGAACTTTACTTCCTTATTCTCTTTCGATGGAGCGCGTTTGGTTTGATCGGGATGCACAATAATTATAATTTAATTTTAATTAAGAAATTTCAAGTATCAAATAAATGGCAGCCATCAATGGTTTGCCTCCTGCTATTGTAGGTAAGGTCAATACTAACAAGAGATTCCACCAAGCTTTTAACTTAGAAACTAAACACAACACTACATTTATTTACATATCCTTATCCTACTTAGGGCCAATTTCTGAAAAAATATCAAGTGTTCTTCAAAATAAGGTCACAAACTTAAATATATCTTTCAAGACCAAAAATAACATCAAATCCATTTATAGCAATCCATTAAAGTGGTATTTACAAACTGTTCAAATTATCCCAAGCTCATAGAAGCACATAAGGCCTACCTATAACAGTAATGAAATGGCGTATACAATAATTGAAAACGTCCATAGTTTGTAGATATAGTAATATAAATAATAGAAGAAGACTGGGAATTCTAAAACGGTAGAAGCAGTTACATACTTTACTGTGCTAATCAAAATTAGAGCATCGTAAACAGCTATGATAATATGAACCTGTCAATTTACCATTCACAAGCCTCTTTAACTTTTTGGTTTATCAATCGAACAATTCATAACGCCAAAATAAATCAAGAGCTTTTTTCTGTCGTTAGTAAACAAAAAAATCCAGTGTGTAAAAGTGATAACACGTTTTTCTGTACTAGAAGCGAGTTAGAGGTGTCCATAACCAAATTCGAGCTGTTACTTTACTTATTACGGGTTGATTATCTATAATAAAATTGTTTATAATAACTGACTTAGTTATGATCTCTTTCTTGTCCCAAAGAATTAAATTCAGTCAAAAACAATTTTAAAAAGGAAAACTCTTGATCGATATAACTACTTCATCTCTTTAATGAAAACTTACTATTTATATTTTAAATAAGCCACAATTTTATTTTAAAATAAGTTTATGTTGACAGAACCCAGTGGAGCAGTTTAATGGAGGCCTATGCCCAGCACTGAACTCAATACCAACTTGGGAGATAATAGTGAACTCGCTACCAAGGAAAAATAGTATGTTCTGTAAACAGAACTAGCTGACAACATTATAAGGAATAACAAAATGTTAATTAACACTACCAGCACCATCTACCCAACTAATCCTTTGGTCATCAAGATAGAACAAGAAGTTCATACCACTCAACTGAATGAAAAAATATTATATTCTTCTGGATACCATCCTATATTGGAATTCAAAGAAATAAAGAGGGAGACAAAGCTGCAAAAGAATCTGCAACTAGTGATAGTACGGAGTGTACTGAAACATTTACGAGTGCGAACGTGAAAGCGGTGGTCAAATGTAAACTGCAGTATATGTGGGAAGAAAAGTGGAAAGTGTGATCTACCAAGCTACGCAATAATTAGTAAGAAATCGATAAAACACTAGCCCACATCACCAACAAGTTGGAGAGACCAGGTAATATTAACGCGACTTCGACTGGGTCATACGCGATTAACTATATCGATAGATAAATTTAGAGAGGTGGCCTTTTGGCCTATTCCACTGCGACCTTTTCAGATCTATTGTGGTCCTCTAGTCCTAGATAACATTCTCTAGCCAGACCCTTTTTAAAAAGTCTAATAGCTTCGAGACTGTAACTTCCATGTAGCTATTTGTCATTGAATTTTCTTCTCCTAATGCCAAGAACCGCACATTTGTCAGACTGTTACACTGACATCGAATGTGCTCTGATGTTTCTTCTTCGAGATGACAGAATCTGCATAGGTCATAATCTGATAATCCCATCAGCTTCAAGTGCCTCTTCAGCTTACAGTGCCCTGTTAGAAGACCTACTATGGCTTTGACTGTTTTCCTGTCTTTGCTTGTTAGGTCTGCCGTAAATTTTGGCGAATGTTCTGTAATGAACCGTTTCACCTGTCTTTGTCCTGGTGAATTTCTCCACCATTCCAGAGATTTGTGAGCTACCCACTTCCTTGAATCCGTTCTTGTTACTGTCGTTGCAACGCCGCAAAAGGGTTCCGGACAACCTTTGTTTGACCATTTCCTCTGCTTTTTCATTGCCCTTATGACCCTCGTGTCCTGGTATCTAGGCTACCGTAACCTTAATACAGTCTCCTAGTTTATTTAGGGCACACACACAATTCCATACTAGCTTAGAATTGACCTCTACAGAATTGACTGCCTTAAGCGCTGCTTAACTGTGAAGATGGCAACTGAACGAAACGTTCTTTCCTGCCTTTCTATTTCTTCCACGCCGTAATGGATTGCCGTTATTTCCGCCTGGAAAACTATCACACCCTTAGATAGACTTACCGGGAAATGTATCCCTTGATCTGTCCCTACTATGCCGGCTCCCCACGCCATGTTTTTGAGCCATCCGTGTGCCAGGTAGTAGCAGCTTGTACGCGATTAACTAATAGCCATGTGTTTTTCAATAAACAAGAACCAAGATGTGAAAACTGTAAAGAAAAGTTAAAAATCAAACATATATTAGAGAAATTTCCAGCATTTAACGCCATAGCGCATGTTGTACAATATACCTAACAAATTAAGTGACATTTTAGATCTACAGTGCAATATGTCAAACCTAAAAAGTTTTTTAGCTTCAAATAATATTCTAAACGCTATCTAAACATATAAATGGGAAAATGAAGATACCTATAATTCAACGGAACCATTTATATATAGTCACGAAAGAAACAGTTGTTAAAAAAAGAGAAAAATCTAATTAGCTATTCTATAGTCAGTCTTTTTACTCTAAAATATGTAATGTAATAGAGTCTGCCGCTAAAATATTGTGAATTTTGCAGGGCAGTGTGGCTAAAACGGTATAAGCACCGTTAATTCATTCCAATGATTCGATAACTCGATAAATCATTCGGATATAATAGTGGTTCCATGTTAGGAAAACCACTAACTACACGATAGCGTCATTGATCACAAGTAACAGATTCAATATTCAATAAAAACTCAATATCTGATTCGTTAAATTTTACCAACAATTCAACGATTCGTAAACCACTCATCTCTAAAGATGGTATGGCGGTGATAGAGGATGTGCACTTGAGAGTAATGAACGTTCAAATAAATTCATTACCGGCCAGCTTGCTCATCCGTACGGCCTATTTCGCGCAAATGGCCATTGTTATAAGGTCGATTTTTTTTGTTGGAAAGGTCCGATCGTTTCGAGATTGTGCTTATTTCGATATGAAAGGGCTGAAACAGTCGACAGACTCTCGAAATTCAAAAAAAGAGAAGCGTTGGATACCATTGGCGTAGATTATACGTTCTCGATGTACTTGAGAATTGAGTTTTTTTATCAATAAGAAGTAATTTCAAGAGAAAATCAAAGGTCAAGAAGACAAAGAACAAAGTCAAGATCGTGCTTGAAGAATATATAACGACAATACATTACATTGTAACAGTCGTTACTTTTACTACTATTTATATTAAAGCCATTTCAGAGATGTAGTATGGGTTGCCTAACTTTAAGTGTTCATTTACTCATTAAGTGTGTATTTTTAATAATTTGTCACTCTGATCTAAATTTGGTACCATTGCAAACCAGAGAGATGACAGGAGATTAGGGGGGGAGTGTAAACTGGCTCTTGGTTAACAAACTGTGAATGACAATTCACTTTTGATCGAGAGTTTGAAGTGGTACAAAGGTGGTAGTTAGCGAAAGAAAATACAATTAATGCATAGAATTTCCTTCACTTCAAGAAGTTAAATGTTTTAAGTATAACCGTAACCATTTAATTGACGGTGTTTTCGGAAACTCGGGAGGCTGAAGTGAAATTTCTAGCACGGAATTGAGTAGCTATCTGCCACCTCCTATGGAATTATAAACTTCCCTCAGAACTTCAACTCTATATGAATCAGGGTCATTGGGACAAGCCAGGGGGTATTGTCTACTCCACCCGAATTTTTTTTCTCCAGCCTGCACCTAGAGGTAGGGCAGGACAGTAACCATCGGAACTGAGCCAATTAGCACCAGCTCCGTGCTAATTTCGGACCTCAAGGAGGACTTCGCTGGGACACCGAAGCCATTCGGGAGTATCCTTCCAGACAACTGTTTCACCTAGGAGGACAGTTGGTTTTTGCTTCAGAACTATATATATATATATATCTTGTTTCACCAGTTATAGGTTTTTTTTTATATAACATATTTATATATATATATATATATATATATATATATATATATATATATATATATATATATATATATATATATATATATATATATATATATATAATCCTGAAGAATTACAACTGCAAATTAATGACCTTAATACAGCCAGCAATGAGGTAGGCCTAAAAATGAACCTAGCAAAGACTAAAATAATGTGCAATGATCTGATCGCCAACGTGGAAATAAAAATTAATGAAACCTCGCTAGAAGTAGTAGATGAATACATATACCTGGGACAGCTCATACATAAATCGGGATAACTACTTCCGGAAATCAACAGACGAATAAAACAAGCGTGGTCAGCATTCGGACGAAATTCCATAGTCTTCAAGTCCAAAATGCCACTATACCTCAAGAAGAGAGTATTTGATCAATGCATATTACCCGTCTTGACATATGGATGTGAAACTTGGATATTAAAGAGAGAAATAACGTCGAAACTCCAAGTAACTCAAAGAGCAATGGAAAGATGTATGCTAGGGATAACAAAGAGGGATCGTAAAAGAATTGAATGGATACGGAGGCAAACCCAGGTGACTGATGTAATCCAAAGAATAAAATCCCTGAAATGGCAATGGGCAGGACATATGGCAAGAAGAACAGATAACAGATGGACCACTAGAACAACTATGTGGTACCCCAGGAACGCTAAGAGACCAAAGGGGCGCCCAAATCTCAGATGGGATTATGATATTAGAAAATTAACAGGAACAACGTGGTCTCGAATAGCACAAGATAGAAAAATATGGGCGCAAATTATTAGAACAACGTATAACTAAGACATCGTCGAATAATAATAAGAACATAAAATAACATTGAAATAAGGGAGGCTGCACCGTAATTGGAAACGGTTGATAAAGCTGCACATGATGATGATGATGATATATATATATATATATATATATATATATATATATATATATATATATATATTAATTAATATAACTCCCCTTGGTGTAAGGTATCGGTAAGTTTGAGCTCAAATTCTACCCAGAGATTATCTTCCATTGTTTTTTTGTATTAACCATTTATTTCATTATTAACTTTAATTATTTCATTATTTGTTTACTTAACTAATTTTTTTTTATATTTTATCTTGCGTTATTAACTCTGGTTATTATCCCTTCAGGATAATAGACCGTTTCAATTGTTTAACTTGGCTTGTTCCCATTTATATATTACTTTGTTTATATTTGAATTTAGAGGTGTTTAACAATATTGTTGGTCATATTGTAGGTTAGTATAATATATTTACTTGGCTATACGTTCTTCCAACGTTAGCATTATTTTTTTTAAGGTTGGTTTTTAACCTAGATGTAGGTTGTACACTCTATATTCTGTGTAGTTTTTCTGTGTAGTTTTCAACTTTTTATTATAGTTGTTTTCAACATTTCTTTTAAAATATTATATTGTGAAATTTTCATATACTTTTTGGTAACCTAGAGATTGTCAAAATCTAAGAAGTTATATTTAATAAACTTGAATTTGTTTTGCATATAATTTTTTATTAATATTTCCTTACCTTTTTACATTTACAGCATTTTTGTTTATTAAATCAACTTTAATTAATATTAGCAGTATACGATACCTGGAAGAGTGACCGTTACTCTTTTTAGAGTAGTATCCCTCTTCTGGCGCCCTCAATTTGTTTTCTTTGTTAATTTTCATTATATCTATTTATTTTTCATATCTTCTTTTCTATCCATCATACATATTTTCCTGATTTACTGTCTTTAAAAGGCATACAAATTGGCCGTATCCATCCTTGAGTTTCTAGTGGTCATTCTCTTGCCTACATTGGTAGCCTAGCCACATTCCGTTCAATATTTTTTTTACTTCTTTACTTAATTGTTATCTATTTTACTTCTATCAATTTTATCCCATATATATAGACCACTCTTCTTATACCTCTCTCCTCCTACACACCCCAGTTTTTTGCTACAATATCTCAAACAAATTATTGCGAAAAACGGCAACTAACAGAGAAATAAATATGACATTTATATGCTTAGACAAAACACATACCAATTTTGAAACTCTGGTGAGTCTTGATGCAAACATAATCACACTCTCATTACAGCTGTACAAAATCTATACAATTAAATGACCCATGAAAAGATTATATGTGTTACTACAGACGTTTTTAACCCAGCCAGAGGAATGGACAACTTTTACAAGATTCGAATTCTCGCCACGCGACCAATTTGTGGCAGCACTGTCAGAAGTTCCTGCATTCCAGGCTGGTAACTCTGCAACACCGATATAGACGAAACTACAGCTACCTGAGGAAAGGATCACTCAGAAGCACTGTTACTAAATCTGGTAATATAATGTCAGAAGACCTTACGTTCTAGAGCTATAACTAACACAGCGACGGAGGACTAAACTACCCGAGGAAAGAACAGCTCTTCTATAGGCCTCGATTCAGGCACATTAGGAGGGTTGTCGCGCTTAGGAACAAAATTTATATTTTGAGCAGTTAACCAATCGTTCTCCTGGCGTAATGGCATGACGCTAGGTCGAGCCAAAATATGATTTCATTAATGGGGTGATGAGTATTTATAAATTGAACAAGCTTTGTAAGACACCTCTCAACGTAATTGTCAGCATTGAGAGCTTCACCGTGAACACGCCCAACAAACGGCTGTGAAACACCAGCTTCTGAGATTGCACACTATCCCAAAATTTTTTTGGCAAATTTCGCTTTTTGCCTTAAACCTAACTTCGTTCGGTGCATCTTGTACATTGCGTGTATAAAATCCGTCGTTGCCCTGCATTTTGGAATTGGCTAAAGTAAAATACTTTTCATCATCAATAATCAGAATTTTACCAGGATATTGAATACGTCTCAATGCACGGCAATATCTACACATTCTAACAACTTTGCTGATGTGCTTTTTTATATCGTTTTAAATTATTTCTAGAAATTGTTCTACTGACAGCCATCCGTGAAACATTATATCTTCGGCCAACATTTCGCAAAGACTTTCCTAATTGCTTCTCCATACTCTGAATTAATCTTTGTTCCCGAGCAGGTTAAAACTCTTGGTCTTCCACTTTTGGGCAAATTAAGCCATGGACTACCATTTTTGCACTCTTCAATTGTCTGGTAAATCGTTGACACAGAAATATTTTGAGCACTAAAAATTCTTACAATATCGCGGTTTGGTACATAACTAAACAAAACGAAAAATAATTTGACGAATATTAAATTTGTACGACATCTTAACGAACCGTATTTGTCAAAACTGACATTGTTTATATCGTTTAAGTTGTTTACTAACTTTGGTTTCCAATGGCAACTTGATCCAATTCTTCCTACCAATAATACTTTTAAATCTAAAATTTTCCGAAAACTTTAGGGACATACGTTAGTTTAAAACTATTTTAAATATTCTAAGCTATTTATTAAATTTTATTTATAGTAATTTAAGATTTTAGTGTTCTAATAAAGAGACTAATAAATGAAACACATGCACTGTCAAATCCACAGCTTATGTCATTTTCGACCCGGCAACAACGCCACCTATCTCTTTTCTTCGACCATCTTAATATTAATCTAGTATTATTGCATCATCAGTACATCTAACATTCCAATTACCTAAACTACTAATTCTCGCGTTTTAACTAAAACAATTTAGAAAACCACGCTGAATATTTCGTCCTAAACGCGTTTGGAAAACGTCCAATCGCACTAATATTACGTTTCGTAGGTTAGAATTAATCAGAAGTTAACTTAATATCGCTTCCCGTTTGCTTTGCATATTTTACCAATTAGGAATCCAATCCAATATAGAGCCAATCCTGGGGGATTTAACTGTGATTCGAATATCAGATAGAACTTTTTGCGGATGCTATACTCGTGGCGGTTGTTCTATGAAAGGTTAATATTATTGATGCTTCGAAATACAACAAGATTTTTGTTGTATTTTGCATTATGTGCATATGTTTTTTATTAGTGGTTAACCCTTTTTTGCCCAAATTAAAATAAAAAAAAAAATTTTTTACATGTATCGATTTATTAAGATAGCTTAAGTATAAATTTTTTTTAATTCTTCTGTTATAAGGACTCTTTTCACAGAGATGGGACTTACAAGTCCCGTCAGGAATGAGGTTAGGAGATTATGTCAGGAGATAGCGATTTCTGTTGCTATAAAAAAATGCTAAAAATCAAAGTTTTTATTATTTTTTATAAATGATTACTCTTCACGAAGAAGAAAGGCCGTAGTACATCGCAAAACAGTATTTGAATTACAACACAAATAGACAACACAAAATAAAGACTTTAATTTTCGCTAGTTTTTGATGCAAAAGACAAAAGCACTTTTAGATCAGTTGCTTGGGGAAGATATCCAAAAAAATTCCTTTTTGTGAATCGAAATAACGGAGATCAATCACATTCGTGTCGAAGAAAGGAAAAGTCCATAGCCAGATTCCAAATACTGACCAAACTATTCTTATGTAGAATTACCTTAACGAATTCATTCTAGTTGCCATTCTTTTTCTATGATTTGACTCGAAATGAGACTTTTCTCTATTAGTGTATGATTACTTCATTAAAAAAAACTTTTCCTTTACTAAATTTCGCACTGACTTCTTGAAACGATCGCTCTTAATAGATACATTTAGAAAGACAACACTTATATCCTGTTTGTATATCCAGAATCTCTTCCGACCTCTCACAATCCAGACCTATCCGCTCCGAACAATAATCTAAAAATGATGCTTCCAACGAGAACAATATTCTGCAGGACACGTTTGGTGGGTGGTTAAGAGATTGCCGGAATAAGCCCTAGGCGAGATGCATACACAGTGTCGACGCTTACAAAGTGTCCACAAAGTGCATCTCTGTGTACTAGAGGACGGCGATATTATCACCTGAAATAATCAAACAGTTTGTGTGATAGGAACATTAGTTAAAGGCAAATTATTTAATGTATATGAATACCTTACGTAACGTTATTTGGCGGAATGAAGAAATCAAGGAAACTGTTAGATGTTAAATGTAGCATCACTATTTACTGTGAGTTTTTTTTAGTAAGAATTATACGGTAACAAATTTTATTCTATTTTAGGTATTATTAGTACTGGCGACCGGTTTAGACCTAATAAATAGGAGAAACCAATTAACAAAACAATTTCATAAAACTGAACGCTGGGCATTTACTAAGTGATTAGTTTTCAATACCTTTCTTTTACATTAATAAACTTTTTTCAGACCGTTTACAGGAACGTCAAATATACTATATTTTCAATTAAAATTGAGGATTACTCCTGATAAATAAAAGAAATATTCCGTTCTTACTCATATCTTATCGTTAAATGCCGTCATCAAGAGACCATATTTGTCAATCCTAAAGCAAACTACTTAAATAAGCGCTCTGACAATTGAATGCCGACACTGATTTTTACCGGTGGTAGCAAGAAAAAAGAGTGAGAGAAAGAGAAAAAGGTCTGCTCCCTGGTCTGCTCCACTATAACTTGTCTTACCTATACAATATACACATAATTCTTAGATATTACCTTAGTGTCCTCCTCTAAGGAGTAGAAAGCATTTAAAATAATTCGAAAGAAAAAATATTGGATACAAAAATTGAGAAGATTAAATTAAAAGTTGTTAAAGCTTAAGTAGTCCACATTGATAAGCTATGAAACTTTGCACACTTTAAAAGGTGACCAAAACTGATTCATCGATTAAGTATAACGACTATTACTAAATATGTAAACATTAATAAATAAATTGTCATAAGAAACGTAGGAGAAAGTACTGTAATTAAATTCAGACTACGGACTGTAAAACAGAAGTTGCATTCCAAAAATATTTGTTTTGACTCCTTTGCATACATTAACATTGCTTACATAACTTTTAACAAAACGTAAACTTTTCAAGATGACCCTAAAACCAAGTCACAAACCAATCCATACAATAGAAGATACACTAATTTCTGTGGAACGTTTTCTGCGTTTTCTATGCTTTGAATTGAGATAAATAAATTAAAATGAAAATAAAGTTTGATATAAAAGCAATATGAAAATAGGATTTTAATATCCCTGTCTGCTGTTTACCAATTGAAAACACTATCACTATCAAGATATTTTGTGAAATGCTGAAGCGGGCTAATATTAAAAATAGTTGAGAAGTTATTGTTCAAGAAATAGATAAATAGATAGATACTTTATTTGACTATAAATTACCCAAGGTTTAGAGCAAGTCAAAAGTAAAATTACAAATATGTAATAATACAAAAAATGGAACACATTAAAATACATAAAAAGCGTAATAAGGACACATGGTTACTAGGTACTCTTTAACTTGGTTTTTAAAAGTTTTAGTTGTATTAATGTTTTTAAATTTTTGGGAAAGTTTATTATACAGTAGTAAACCACAGAAAGTAGATGACTTCCTACTTATTTCTAAATTTCGATAGAGTACTACAAACTGTGTCTTCTTTCTTGTGTTGTGTAGGTGAATATCACTGTTACATAAAAACGTTTATTGATTCGTATGAATTAGTATCAATAATTCTAAAATATAAATTTCATAGACTGTTAATATATTTAAATCCCTAAATAGGCTTTTACAAGACTAACCATACGAAACACCTGCAATACATCTCAAAATACACTTTTGGGCCTTGAAAACGTGCTTTATACTAAGAGAGCCATGCCAGACAGTTGTCTCGTAATTCATTGTCGATTGTACTTCAGCAAAATAAAAAGACGAAGATAGTGCAGACTAAGTATTCTACCCAAATTTCTCAATTGATAACACTTAGATTTGGGTTTTTTAAACACATTCCAACGATAAGTTTTAAAAGATAAATGAGAGTCGAAAGTCACTCCTAAAAACTTCACATCACTATAATTCAAAATACCCTATCCATTAATGGCAATACTTAGATCAGGTTTAGTAAAACTTGCACGGATGCAAATGATACAAAATTAGTATTGTGAACATTAAACAAGTGCGACTGATTACTGGACTAATCAGAGCAGGTCTTCAGTAAGTTTGTTATTTTATCTTGTAAAAAATTTATGTCTCTATCACGATATAGCATTAACGTTGAGTCATCCGCGTAAACAGATACAAATGCATCAGACAGTACATATTCATTAATCATTACAGTACATGTTCATTAATATACAAAATAAATAATATGGGGCCCAATATGGAGCCCTGTGGTACTCCATTCTAATTAACAATCGGACCAGACATTGAAGTTTTAAAGTTAATTTTTACATGACACCCTGACACCATATCTGTACAATCTATCGAGGAGTACATCGTGTTGCACACAATCAAAAGCACGACTGAGGTCACAAAAAATGGCAGTTGGATTTTCACTGTTTTCAATAGAGATTAAGACTTCCTCATAGAAACTGTTAATGGCTGTGGAAGTAGAAAATTTATTTTGAAATCAATGTTGATACTTTGTGATAATTTGGTTGATATCTAAAAATAATAAAAGTTGTTTTAGCATTGCATATTCAATAATCTTAGATACTACAGATGGAACAGACAATGGTCGAAAATTTGACATTAATTCAGGATCACCTTGTTTTAATACCGGTGAAATGATAGAAGTTTTCAGCATACTAGGAAAAACACCAGTATTGAAAGAATCATTTATAATTTATAATGTTCCTATCTTATATATCTTCCTCTGATATATAAGGTAGGAACAAACTATTTTGAACAAAATCGTTAAAATGTTAAAAATTAAAATTTGGTTTAATCATTTTACTAATTATATCTTCTGGTGCATGTACAAAGTAATCAATTGAATTTGTTTGATATTATATCTAAATTTGCAATCGTACTATCATCTATTTTTATGACAGATATTTTTGTGATTTTTTTGTTTTTCATCAAGTTTATTTATAACAGTCCATTATAACCTGTATTAAGTTTTTCGTGTTAAGAGATTAACCCGAGAATCTAAATCCGCCACATATGTTCGGTTTCAGAAACAGAAGAAACAGACGAACAGAAATTTAAGACATTCAGCCATTTTCATTAATATTTCACAAGCATTTAACAGTGTCGGTCAGATCGCCAAGCGTGGCAGGCGGCTGACTCGCATTAGTAACACTAACTAATAAAAGTATTCCAAAACAAGATCCAGAGTTTATAGAGAGCAGAAGCACCACAGTGAAGATGAATTGCAACTCCTTAATGATGCAAGATTTCGAAAAAGGCTTGAAAGAAAGAAACCATTCGAAATGACAATTTAAGTGAGCGGGAACAAAAATTCTAATAGGTACACTTTTCTCACCCTTGCCGATTATTTTGCAATAAAATCTTTTTTGGTTTTGTTCTGAGCATCCATTGTTTGTTCTTCGTTCACCGTTTGTTTTTCTGAGCCTTATTTTGCTACTTGTAATATGCCGGTTGTATTTCAGTGACTGCTGTTTCACTTTTTGATTTCATTGTCGCAAAACGTTTTTGTATTCTTTTTGTTGCTAAATTTTCGATTTCTCCCACACATCAATTATTTGCTCTGTATATTGTTCCAGCTATTAATTTAAGCGACTTTTAAGATCTTTTATAGGTCCTTGTAAAAAATATTTCTTTGTCTTCTATCATTGGCTCTGAATTATGAATTACTATGAAAAAGACTAGAAGAGAAAAACTTGCACAAAACGTTGCTAGGCAAAAATGTATAAACAAGCATCGAAGAACAACAAACATATCATGGAATATATTGAAACCGTACTAGGTTGGTTCTTTGAAGAGAAATTCAAAAACACATGGGGAAAAGTTCAATAAAATATTTTTATAATAAATATTTTGCGACCTTAGTTTTAATAACTTGTTTTAATTAATATTAACAATCACGGAAGTGCACTCAAAGAACCAGGTCCACAATCCATCACTTTGAACTGAACTTTTACAGTATCGTCAAAGCCGTTACAGCTACATAATATGTATAAATGAGCATGTTTAGACACTAAAGCATGTTGGTTTGACCTTTTAACTAGAATAATACTTCTCTCCCTATCGCCAGAGTTGCTGAATAAGCATCACCACAGCCGACATTTGTTTGATTTGTAAAGTAGCATGTTTGTATTAAGCCGCTGGATTTACGCAACCCATAAATATGTAACTTAGGTGACGATTTGATCCTGATGATAAATTAATAAAGACACATGATACGTTCATAAATGATTAAGTAGATAAAAAACAAGTTGAATATTATACGAAAGACAAGAAAATATACACCAATATTAGGCTGAAACTATTGACATCCATTAAAGAAGCATTATCTCTACCATCACTATAACATCTAAAAAAAAAAACAATCATGATGTGCACTCAAAAACAATATAAAATAACAGACACTTAAAAAAGAAACAAAATAACTGCAAGAAAAACAACACATTTAGTTTATACATACCAAAAAGTACGGACAGGAAGCGAAAAATCAAAGAAAAATTGTATTTAATGTGGGAAAATCCTATTGAATATACAATAACACAGTATAGGAAACATATTTGAATGATAACGAAAAAAACATACATAATCGTCACTCCTACCGATTGTTTACTCTATATATATATATATATATATATATATATATATATATATATATATATATATATATATATATATATATATATATATATATATATATATATATATACACTTCTCCAAGAAATTAACGCACCACTTCAATAAATCAATTTTATTTGTAAACAGGCAAAGAATAAAAAATAAAACTTTACCAGATTTATTCTACATTTTATTAGTATTTATAACAATTTGTCTAATCATCAGAAAATGTTGAAGTACAGGAGAAAAAAAAAATAAAACGGAAAATTTTAAAATAATTATAATAAGAAAAGTAAACTAAAATATGAAAAAAGTCTTAATAACGAGTTTTTTAAAACCTCTACTACGTATAACAGCCTTACATCGTTGGCCCATACTTAAAATTAATTACCGTATTTCATTTTGGTCTAGTTCTCTCCAAATCTGGATCTGCCCCTCTCCCACTTCCTGTAAGTTGTTTGGTTGGATCGGCGTCACTCTTAATCGCCTACCAAGGATATCCCAGAGATTTTTAATCGGATTTAAATCCGGACTATGTGCTGGCCATTCCATAGTGTTAATTTCTACCTCTTCTAGGTCATTTCTGACGATCTGTGCAACGTGAGGTCTGGCATTATCTTGCATTAGTAAGAAATTTGCACCGATATAAGGAGCGAATGGTACTACATGTTGCTCCAGGATCTCCAATATATACCTTTCAGCTGTAACAGTTCCATTTTGTATGACCACTAGGTCCGTACGTGCGGTCAAAGAAATACCACCCCACACCATAACGGATCCTCCACCAAAAAATGTGGTGTGAGAGAAGTTACATTGAGCATATCGTTCGTTGGGTCGTCGCAACACACGAACACGTCTGTCGTTATTGTACAAACAAAATCGGGATTCATCAGTAAATAGCACTCGTTCCCAGTCAGCCTCTAACCAATTAACGTGTTCTCTGGCAAAATGTAGTCTCCCCCTTCGATACTCTGCAGTTAATAGAGGACCTCGGGTGGCAATCCTAGGTATTAAGTTGTATTCCCTAAGTCGCTGGCGAACAGTTTCAGTACTAATTTGTATAGCATGCACGTCTCGAAGCTGAATTTGTAGACTTCGATGTGTTACAAAACGTTGTCGAAGGGCAGACATTCTTAAAAATCGATCTTGAATAGGGGTAGTTACCCGGTTTCGTCCTTGCCCTGGTCTGAGAGTATGATCCCCTGTTTCGAGGAATCTTTCTAACACCCGTGAGACGGATGTGTGGGACACATTAAACCGACGACCAATTCTTCGGTAACTCCAATCTTCTTCCGACAGTATCACTGCTTGGGTACATTCATCTCAGGTTAAATTACGTGATTGACGCTCCATAACAAACACAATTAACAATAATCAACAATTAAACAGTAGCCGAATAAAATTCGTGAACACTTGGAAATTAGTATATTTATAGAATTAGTACATTGTTTGCTTCTTTTTGTTTTGTTGCAAAAAAACTATAGTGATAAAACACAGTCAATAAATATAGAGTGTACGAATAGCATATACAAGGGGCTTACAAAATATAACATTAAAATGGAAATTTTTATTAACGCTAATAAAATATTTTAATATTTCAAAGTGGTGCGTTAATTTCTTGGAGAAGTGTATATATATATATATATATATATATATATATATATATATATATATATATATATATATATATATATATATATATATATATGTTAGTTTTGATATTTTCGCGGAAGCTGTATGTTATATCAATGGTATTCTGGATGTGACTCCGCGTTAAATGTTGTTGGTTTTGATAAAAACCATTTTGACGACGTTTCGGCAAGATCTCACTTGCCATTTTTAAGTCTCTCTGGATGGTCTGCTTCTTGTCGATGTTCGAGTGGAAGTACCACTTGGACATCATTTATTCTAATTGGAATATTATTAATTCTTAATTATTAATTAATTCTAATAATATTATTAATTTATATGGACTGATTTATTCTCATTCAGCTTAATTTTCCATTTTTTGGTCCATTCATGGATTTTATTTATTGAATCTTGTAGTTTTTCTGTAGCTTCTTCGACGGTGTCACTTACCGCTAAGACAGCAGTGTCATCTGCGAAGGTAGCTATGGTGTCGTCTTCTAGTTCAGGTATATCACACGTGTATATTAGGTATAGAACTGGACTCAATACACTCCCTTGTGGAACACCTGCTTCAGTATTCTTGAGATCAGTGTATGCATCTTCTTGTTTAACTCTAAAATGTCTGTTGGCTAGATATGATTGTAATATATTTGAATATTGTTTAAGCATGAATGATTTAAGTTTATGTATCAAACCCTTATGCCAGACTTTATCAAACGCCTGTGCCACATCTAGGAAGGTTGCAGAACAGACTTTTCTTTTCTCTAATGATCTTTCAATTATAGCAGTTATTCTATGCACCTGGTCAATTGTCGAATGCTTATTTCTGGAATTATTTGATCAGATAATTCCAGATCATCAAAATTGATGATCTGGAATTATTTTCTTTTCTTCAATTATTGGTAGGATTCTTTGCAGGAGGAGCTTTTTAAACACCTTGGACATCACAGGTAGGAGTGATATTGGTCTATATGATGTCACCTCATTGGAAGGTTTCCCAGGCTTTGGTATCATGATCACCTCAGCTATCTTCCATAAATCTGGAACATATTGTAGTCTAAAGGCAGCATTTATTAAATTTGTTAATTTTACGATAGCTTTTCTTGGTAGATTTTTTAGCAGTCTTCCGGTAATGAGGTCATAACCTGGTGCTTTATTTGGGTCGATTTGTTCTTTAATTAACTCAGCTACTTCTTTTGGGGAAGTTGGCTTGATATTCTCATCTATTTGCTTTGGTTCGAGCCAATCCTGGTCATCGTCTTGGTCATCTTGCAACTTAAATGTGTTCTCTAGATGAGTGGCAAATCTCTCTGCCTTCTGCTGATTATTTCTGGCCCAACTACCGTCTTCCAGTTTTATTGGAGGAGAATGTAATATTGGCCTTTTAATTCTTTCTGTAGCTTTCCAAAGCTATAATATAAAATATAATATATATCGAACATAAAGTCGAGTAATGTAGTGTGACACTTCGTATTCGAACTTCGGGTCCTTTGACTAGGACGCGAAAAACCGACACAGAACGGAAGTAGAACGAGGCGAAGCGAAGTCGCATGAAGTACACTGAACTTCGATCAACTTCACGACTATTGTAGTGGTCGCTTAAGATTTTTACGTGAAATCGAAGATTGATTTGGGTAAATATTTTCTGCAGCTCTCTTCAAAATTAAAATAAATATGATGATAGCTAAACTTATAAAATGAATGAAATACTTTTTTAATAAAATCTTTAAAAATAAGTCGTAAAATTTCTAGATAAAAATGAATCCTTATTTATCAACAATGTAAACTACATAGATTACAATAGATTATTTCGCATTAATGCTGCCTGCTTTTGGGTAACAATACCACCAGCAGTATCGTATTATTTCCGCATTAAAGGCCATCTTTTATTCCGCTGGAAATTTGAAAATGTTTACAATTCGATATACGAGTATACGAGAGTACGTACATATTTTCCAGTGAAACTAAACGATCTCCCTTTAGAGTGTAATATATCTAACAAATGCTTTGTTATAATAACATATAGAACAAAAACAGAAATGAAATAAAATTCACAGCGTTATGTTATAATGTAAATAATATTGTAATGTGAAGCTTTTATTCGGAACGGTATTTCCGTTTAGTTTAAAAACAATATTTAAAGTAAAATGTGTTTGCGTTTTATATATTTATAATTTCAAAAGTGGGAATGGAAAAACATTGAGGTGGGTTCGAACTTCGAATGGACACAATTATCTCTTCGGTTCTAAAGCAATCGGTTCAGCCAGCAATAGTTAACATAAAATAGAATTTTAATGTGTTTTGAGATGCAAAAGTGAGTTATTTTTGGTGTCCATTTATTGTATTTACATGTTTTTTTTTTTGACAAAAATATTTTTATTGTTTAGTAACAATTGAGACAGAGTGAAGATAATTTTTCACCAAAACATCAAAAGCATTATCGAATCAGCTCGAAGTAAAATCAACACACATTACGTACCTACGATAATTATAAGGATATTGTTCTAAAGCTATTTTCTTGTGGCATGTTAAAGTAGTTACTATTTAAATGGGAATAAGCCACAATTAAAGGTTAAAGTAAGTTTATTGACGTTTCAATTTCCACTTCGGAAATCCTTCTCAAAATACTTAAAAGAATATTAAATTTATTTAAATGTATATTTCTTTGTTTCTTATATGAATTTTCATCTATATGTAAACTAAAGATAATTTGATCAAAATCAGAATTTGATATTACATTAAAAAGCAAATTTTCAATACTTACAATATCTTGTTCAACAAAAATAACTTATATCTATGAAATTGTAACCTTTCGCGGATCATGAACAAACTGGCTCTATGTAGAATGTTTTCCAACCTTCTGCTCGAATATGCTGGTCGTAAATTCAAGCCCTTTGGTATTAGGTTGTTGTCTCTACATCTTCGTAGAAATTTGATGGAATTTTGACAATGTGCCAGTTTCTTGTAAAGAATTTCCAATCTCTGAAAATTTTGAATAACGCTGGGCCCATAACGGTTTAGGGACAGGGACATTTTTAGGACAGGGTAATATTTACAGATGAGAAAATTTTTCATTGTTCTAAAAACGGCAAAATTGGGGTGTATAGACCAGATAATAAGAGATTTAATCCTCTATACGTTAATAGATGTCGAGCAGCTGGTCATTTTAGCGCCAATGTATGGGGATGGATTTCATCTAGAGGAATGGGAATGGTATGGCGTATTGATGGCAGGTACGTTTAGCAGACTTATCTGAATATTCTAGAAAACATCATGTTTTCCAGTGTAGAACAGTTGTATCTAGAAAATCAGTTTATCCTCCAACAAGATAATTGTTTTGTTCACACAGCAAATATAATATTGCAGTTGAATTGATTCTTTGCCAGTGTTGATATTGTATGTTTGGTGGAAATATTTAAAAATGCCTAGACGTGTGTTAGATGTAAATAGTCTAATTTGTAGTGTACATAAGTATTTTACGGATGAAAAAGAAAATGGCGGTCCTTTAAAATCGGTAATGTCTGTTCAACAACGCGTATGTGATGCTCTAGGAATTAGTGAAACCAAACTAAGAGGAGTATTACAAAATCGCAATAATGAACGGCCGAAAGAAGATCACCGAAAAACTCGCCTATCATTGAAAACGAAAGATATTCCAGATGGAAAAAAATTTGAAATTCCTGATACCATTTATCGAATGCGAGCCAACAAGGAACATGTGACCTTAAATACAATTCTCTCGGAATTAAAAGATAGAAAATTTGACGAAATTGGCAGAACAAGTCTATGGCAAGTGATACATAATTTGGGTTTCAAATTTCAAAAGGAGGATAACAGAAAAGCCCTTTTTGAAAGAAGTTCTGTTGTGCATAAAAGAATTAACTTTCTAAGAAAATATTCTAAATTAAAAGAAGAAAGGGCAAATTTTATATATTTAGACGAAACATGGATATTTTCTAGGGGTGTAACCAAGAGAATATGGCAAGATGATAACGTAAAGTCTATCAAACATACTGATTGAGAAGGGAAGCGACACATAATTTTACATGCAGGAGGGAAATCGGGTTTTATAGAAGGTGCTGATTTAATATTTTCATCTAAATCAAAATCAAGTGACTATCACGATAATATGAACACAGAAATGTTTGTAAAATGGTTACATGAAAAACTTCTCCCAGGTTTAAGTGAGCCCAGCGTAATTATTTTAGACAATGCACCTTACCATTCTGAAGTAATAAACAAAAGTCCAACGAATTCTTGGACTGTTAATAACATTAAAGAATGGTTGACAAAGGAACATATACCATTTACACAACATATTTTAAAATCAGAATTATTACGCTTGGCAAATATCCACGCAAAACCAAAAACCTTTGTTGTGGATCAGATTATTGAAAGTTACGATCATCAAGTTTTACGTCTGCCACCGTATCATTGCCAGTTTAATCCCATCGAATATATATGGGGAATAGCAAAACAATATTATGACAACCATATTGGGCCTAACGGTTATAGCGACGACGCAGTTCGGAAAACTTGGCGAAAGGCACTTTCAATTGTAACTCCAGAAGTGTGGTGCAACTGTATATTCAAGTGCGAGAAACTAATAGAAGATTGGTGGACTCGTGAAAATAAAATAAACGAAATAAGTCCAATCATAATAACAATTAATGGTGATGACAGTGATGATGATGACGATTATGATATTTTTGATGATAATGACTGCTTTTCATTTTTGTTGGCAAGTTAATTTTTTTATTTTTCATTAGAAATTCTCTCCACGGAACAAATATACATAGACCATATTTTCTGTGTGAAGTGTAATACAAAATTATTATTAGGTTTATATTAGCCACATTAGACTCCATTAATGAAGTAAATCTCCTTATTATACTGTCAATTATATAAAAGATTTTCCATTATTATTTAATTAAAAAAAGTTATGGATTATTTTTCATTTCATTTGACCAGTTGATATTTCCCCAAAGAGCAGGTAATTAAAACTGGGTACTTACAATAAAATTTTTAATCCGAAACCCGCGTAAATATAGCGAACCGACTATAGTTTTAGTCTTCCATACCCTCGCTTTCTTTCGACAGTTTCTTGTTCCCTCCATTTTTTATGGACAATAGAAAAACTGTGGTTCTGTTTATGTTAAAATGTCTGATAGTGCCTAGTTATCTATTAATTTGGCTACAATTTTTGCTTAAATACATTGTTGAGTTAAGTCGTTCGTTTTATTCCTTAATAATAATAAAAATAATAACAACAACCCTATCATAAAATGCAGGAATTCAAAATAATATCAAAATTTAGACGTTAATAATTATTACAATTTATGAATTAACATTATGTAATCAATTATTTGTTATTATTTTTTTGTTTATTTTATTATTTGTCTGTCATAATAAATATAATATAATGTCAGACCAATCAAATACACTGCTCAAAATGATCAAATCTTACTAAGAGTCGTATCAGTTTTTTAGGAACCATCTGTACCTTTCAAAAAATTATGGGTAAAATATTACTACCTCCTTATGTTACAATCAGATTCTAAATTTATTATAATCTGTACGAAAGGTCATATATTGTCTTATCTACTTATTTAGCATAGTCAAAAGATATAAATAATTAATCGAAAACCTTCATTGAAAACTTTTAAATTGCACAGACAAAGTTTGTAGCGTTTTAAATTTTTCTTTTAACTACGAAATATTGATATGTTAAAAATTTCTAAAGACGCCCCTGTTTTGTCTGTTTGCAACGACGTTAAAATAATCGATAAAAGGCCTATTTTGTTTATCTCGTAGTAAAGAGGTGTTAGCACTTTTTTTATTTACATTTAAAATTCCCCATTTCGTACATGTTATTTCTAACTATAATATTTCAACATTTTTTTGTCGTCGAACAACGATTTGTTTACATTCAGGCCCCAAATATCCTGGTTGAGAAGAGGTTCTTAGAAAAAATATTGCAAGTATTGTGCTTTTCCTCTCTGAGACGCATTAACTCCGGAAGAGATTCAAGGTTAATTTTCACAATTTGAAGTCGTAAGGAATTTATGTGAGAAGAGTGGAGGGAGGTATTTTGTGTCTAGTTTGGAAAGACTGGCCGGCGAGGGACAGTGGAGTTAAGGGAGTTGGTGAAGCGAGAAATGTCAGAGTAGAAAGATGTTTCGGTAATTAGGAATCGCGAGTTGATTCGATTTTTTTGTGTTATGTCCTAAGACCGGTTAAGGTGATAGTACTCTTTGCAATATGGCAGTTTAAAACAGAGTAATCACCATAAGATTTGCGCAATACACCGGCACTGATGAAATTTGGAAAATTATTATATAGGATGTCCCCGTCGTCAGCTTTCTTCCTCCACCGAACCTAATTCTACATATTTTGATTGTTCGTTCCTGAGCATAGAAATGGTTGTTATAGGTATAATTAGGCACCTCAAATGGCGCCCTATATTAAATTTCTTGAGGTGTTTCCTGTTTCGTTTTGTTTTTGTTTGTCCCAAGAGATTTATGACCCTTTATTTCATTTTTCTGCAGTTGCCCCAATCCAAACCCCCTTGTCTTTTACTTATCCACGACCCCAGCTCTCCAACTAACCCCTGAGTGCCCGTTCGCATATGTTTCGATTATTTTGCTTACCCTATCTCCACCCCCATAGTTTCTATTCCCCAATCTTCTACCCCCATAATCTTACCCGAAGGTAGGCAAAATATAATCGTTACAAGTTTTATATCTGTTACACTGTGACATTGTCTTTAAATTCTTACAATTTATACTACCTATCTAAATAATTATAAAGTAAACATTTGGGTTTGTGCTGGAACGTTTTATCTCTACTGCATTCCAACACTCACAGCTTATGAGGATCATGACAATATACATACAAGAAATAAATTCAGATTGATAACGAAAAGTTAATATAACGTGAACTTTCTTCAATAATCACTGCAAAAAAACTTTAAAATATTTAAAAACAAAACTTTGTCGAAAAAACGTTCCCCTTTTTCCTGACTTCATTACCGCTTCTTCTAATAATACCGGCCCCATTGTAATTTTAACAGTTCGTTAATGCCTCAAGGAAGAAAATTTCGACAAGAACAATAAAAAATTCAAAGTTGTCTTTTCGGACCCTCATCACCGAGTAAAAATTTATAAACGTAGACGGGAAACAAAAGGAGCTTGTTCATAAGTCTCGTTAAATATTCGTTAGGCGGTTCTTTCACTCGCTGATTGACACGTCATTAAAGGACATTATGAACGTCGTCTCTGACTAAGTTCTCTTTAATAATACTTGGAGTAAACTAACAGTGACACCGCCAGTAAAGTAAAACAAAAACTTTATGGAGTTACAGTACTTTAGGTAAAAGCCCTGCTGCGCTGACGATAATGAGACTGGAACGATTGGATAAGAAACTGCTACCTGTTAAATGGGATTTGCTTTTAGAGGGAAACACGGCTGTGTTTTAATTTTCTTCGTGAAAAAATGACGAGTTAATTAATTAGGCAGCGCTAAAAAAATAAAGTACAGTACACGTTTGATCAAAATTCTAAAGTTTCTAAAATATTTAGAGTAATAAATCAATCGCACTAATTAATTTCATAGCCGTACTAAAATATGTATGTTTTAATTAAGCTGAAACGGGTTAATATCTTAAACGGGGTAAGCTCATATACGTCCTAAATTGACTCTGATATGCATTAAATTGTACAAGATACAAAGATCTATGTAGGATATTATCAAATGATGGACGTTTTTTAATGTGTCAAAAATTAGATACGTTATATTTTGTCTAATTTTTATTTATTTTATTAAATTTTATAAAAACACCCAGTATTTAAGTTTATTCTTTATAAAAAGTACCCAATAATTAATTTTTTTTAAGAATGAGCCGTGATAATAGAATTCTGTTATACAACTAACTTATCTATTTTGACTAATTTGCCATTATGGCATTTGTTAGCAAATATATAAACTGATGCCCTCAAATAAGCCGCTAAAATGCCAATAGGGTCTATTTAGTCCATATAATCCCTTTAAAGAATTTATCGAAAAAATCCCGTTAAGACCATCTTAGTATTCTAATATTCTCCTAAAAAGACATTTGGGAGAGTGGAAAAGTCAGATAATAGAACAAGTGATGGAGTTATCTAGGCATCACATTATTTAATCTGTTTAACTTCATTAAACAGTTGCTGTCTTGTATTGACCGCAATATTTTGTTGTAAAATGCGTCTACCCAATATGTCCCATACATGCTCAATTAAGTTTAAATCTGGCAATTGTGCAGGCTGTGGTAAAAACTCAATTTTATTATCTTCGAGAAATGTTTGCATGACTCTAGCCGTATGCAAACATGCATTGTCGTGCATTAATTGAAATTGGGGACCAGCTTGTTGTGCAAAAGGTTCGAGAATAATATCGCGGTAGTTTGTTGCATTTAGAAATCGTTCCAGATAAACGAAATTGTTTCTTCCACCCCATCCTATTATACTGCCGTCTTGCTGTCTATGAACCTCCTGCACGGTGGTCAATCGTTTAGCATTGATAGATGGTTTCCAAAAGCTTGTTCGTCTTACATCTAGTGCAAATCCAAATCGGGACTCATCTGTGAACAAAGTAAAAGCCCACTCACATCATCATCATTGGCTCCACAACCCATGGTGGGTCTTGGCCTGCTCGATAATTCTCCATTCTCTCCTATTCTTCGCCTTGGCTTTCCAGTTTCGTACTCCCAACATTCTCAAGTCTTCCTGTTTCTTTTATCGTGCTCTGGGTCTTCCTCTTCTTCTCACTCCATCTATTCTTTGGTTATATATATATATATATATATATATATATATATATATATATATATATATATATATATATATATATATATATATTACGTTCAAAGCATCTTAAACGTTCTTCATCGCTCTTTGTCATCGTCCATGTTTCCCACGCGTAGGTGAGGGATGGGCTTGATAAAAGTTCTGTATATTACTAGTTTCGTTCTTTTTGTAACTAGGCTTGTTGTTAAAACTCTCTTACTCTTTCGAAAGTATATGTTCCGATCGTTAGATCTTCGGATTGTAATGCTTGTATATAATTTGATACTTTCATATATTTCGTCTTACTGGTGTTAAACTCTAATCCCATTTTTTTTGTGGCTGATTGAAGCGTCTTGAATGATTCGACCACGTCTGCCTTTCTTCTTGCAATAATGTCGATGTCATCGGCGTACGCTAGTAATTGTACGCTGCGATTAATAATAGTTCCTCTGGTTGTTATCCCAGATTCTCTTATCGCTTTCTCTAGTGCAATATTGAATAGAAGGCATGATAGGCTGTCTCCTTGTCTAAGTCCTATCTGAGACTGGAACGTTCTAGAAACTCCGTTCTGCACTTTAACTTTACACTCGACTTTTAAGAGGGTCGCTTTCACCAATTTTACTAAGTGTACTGGTATGCTGAATTCTATCATGGCCTTGTACAGTGCATTTCTTCTAACACTCATAGGCACATCTAAAATCAACAAACAGGTGATGAGTATTATTGCCATACTCATACATTTTTCCAGAGCTTGCCTTAGAAGGAATATGTGATCGGTCGTTGATCCTTCTATACGAAACCCACACTGATATTTACCTATTATGTCTTCACAATATCCCGATAGTCGGTCGTAAAGAATATATGCCAATATTTTGTATGCTACGTTTAGAAGGGTTATTCCTCTGTAGTTGTGACATATTATTTGATCTCCTTTTTTGTGGATAAGTACAATACCTACATTCCAGTCTTCTGGCAACTTTATTTGCTTCCAGATCAGTTCTACCAGTCTACATATACAGTATGTCAGGTTTTTTGTGCCATGCTTTAAAAGTTCTGATGGAATGCCATCTGCCCCCAGGAGCTTTGTTTTCTTTTAATTTTTGTATAGCTTGGATGACTTCTGTTGGGATGTTATCTTTCTCTCTTTCGTCGTCAATGTCTTCGAGTTGGATTTCTGATTCGTATAGCCCTGTCTCTCCTCTTATATTTAGATTTTCCTAGAAGTTTTCTGCCCATCTTTCTGGTATCTGGTCCTGATCACCAATGATTTCCCCTGTTCTATTTCTAACGATTGATAATATAGGTTTGAATTCTTTTCTGTTCTGGTTAATCCTCTTGTAGAACTTTCGCGTTTTTGCTTTAGTTCTTTTAGTTGGCTCTCTATATGCTCTTTCTTCTTTTTTTTAAGTATTCGTTTTTCTTCTCGTCTCAGCTGCCTAGAAGCCCACTCACGTCTAACCCAATTTGTGTGTTTTTGTACCTACTGAAATCGATGAGTGCGATTTCCTCTGGATAGCACAGGTACTCTTACAGGTCTTCGAGCATTTAACCCTATTTCATGCAGTCTATTGCTAATAGTTTGGTCACTCACAAATACCTGATGGGTCTCTTGAAGCCTCATTTGCACTTGTGATGCAGTTACAGTACAATCTCGCAAAGCCTGCAACCTAATACAGCGATCTTCAATCTAATTCGTTATCCTTGTACGGCCTGTATGACGTTCAGCAACATCACTAGTTTTTTTGGCACCTTAACCATAAACGATTATTGATACGTATGTTCGTGTGGAGGACCTCAGCGACGTCTCTTTGACTGCTACCAGCTTGAAGCATCCCGATAGCACGCTTCTTCTTGGCTTTCCATTATTGGAAATTACAAAACTAAATAAAAATCTACATAGACATCGAAAATCAAGTACCAATAAAGAAATATTATAGACAAAAAACAAAAAAATATATAAATTTATTTTTGGACAAATTCGAATGTAATTATAAGTTGAAAATCTGTCTAATTTCCTTTGTCTGATCGACCGTCTGTCTCCATCGACGATGATAAAATAAAATGTTCAAGTCGTAGAGTAAAATATAGTTTTATTGACAGCTACTGAATTATTATAGTTGTTGTTGAGATAAAAATTTATAATAGACTGCATCCCAAACTAGTCCCGAAGGTATATTTATAATCTCACTAAAATGCTACGATTCATCAAATAAGTGTATTGCCCTCTGCATAGAATAAAAACCTTGGACTTATGAAAGCTAGCAAACTTTATTTGAACCGAGGATATGATTGCAGGCATAATATTAGACAATTTATAGTTAGTAGGACGTTTAACTAATTGTAATTAAGCTACTAATCGATATGTTTCTCAATATACACGGTGAAATTATACAAATTCAGGAAATTAAGGTTATGTAAGATTACAAATTAATTTGTGATTGAACCCTTTTTGTATTTGCAGCTAACATTGATTTAAAGCTATTAATATAGGTGCCTCCTAGATTATATTAATGTGTCTATTTCAAGTCTCCTAGTACAATAAATACACTTTTTAATAGATTACCAATACATATGAAACTGTGTAAGACCATGACAAGCTTTAAAAAGGAATTTTTGATTGAACGCATTTTTTGTTAGTTTGTCTAGTGTTTTTGTAAACAAGTTTGACGAACCAAAAAAATTAGACACTTATTTTAAGATATATACAACCTCGTATATCATATACAGCTGCTCACAACTGTTTGCCAATCTCTTAGAATATCAAATAATGATGATCTAAAGTCGAAAGAATTTTTAATTCTGAAACAATCGATATCACGAATTCTTGAAAAGTTTGCCCGAGTCTCGAGTCTGCCATATCTATCAGGATATTAAATGCTCTAAACTTGAAAGTTTCTATTCAATTAAACGAAAAACTTTTGATTAGTTTTTGACTGTTACAAGATATTAAAATTTCTGATATTACTAAATCAGTATTGATTTTCTTTGTACGCTTCGGTGGAAAATCGTTTGATAAAAAAATTTACAGTTTGCAAAGGAATAAAATGGGAATACGACCAATAAATTAGAGGTCAGCAGTTATAAAATACACAATTGCTCAAAAAATAGCATATTTTTATTGATGAATTTCAATTCTTCACATTCAAAATAAAGGCACATTATTAGAATCTATGGAAATTAACACATTAAAAAATACAGACATAATTCTGAATTCAGTTCTCCCCTTCTTAACCTATTCAGTTAAAGACTATAGAGTATAAACACATACTAAAAATAGATCACTTGAGAAAGGCACCCTGGCCGAATGAGCTGTAGTGAATTTAAAAAAATTTGGAAAAGTGTTAAAAACAAAAGTTTTCAGTGTTTTATTGTTAGATAAAAACAATGTATTTTATTAATCTTCGTACTTTGTCATCTGGAGCTTTCAAACCCGATGATAACCCTTCAATAAAGACATGTCTCCGGTTTCTAACTTCAAAATCTTGCCACAACTTTAAGACAGTATGGCTTTGATTAAGCCAAGTTTCGTCTAAATAGTAGATTTTTCTTTTTTCACGACGCGACGACAGTCTCGTAATTTACAGGCAATGTCTCAGCCACACGATAATATCTTTTCTTTCTATAAGAATACTGTGCCTACTTCTTTTCATATATTCAATGTTCATTTTCTTTAATGTCCACAATACTACACGTCGTGATATTTTGGGTATTAAATCGTCTGAATCTATTTTAGCTTTGATTTTCTTTAAGGCTGGAATTTCACTTCGGAATAACCAAGCATGCAATTTTCTCTTAATAACATACTTAATATCCTTTTCTTACGCGTTTTCTTCCTCTGCTTTTTATTTTTTTGATATACATATCAGACTTACTTTCACGGTGTTTGAATTATTTTAGAATTCTGCAAATACTTCTCGTATACACTTTAGACAAATCGTTACATATATTTACGTTATTGACCAACATATTTATATAAAAATTTAGCAAGACGATTCCTTTGACAATACATTGTTTTGCATTTTAACTTGAGTTCTTATTGTTTTTTTTTTAACATGTCATTTCAATCTCAGTTTAGCATCCAGTGGTCATACCCAAGTATTTAATTATTACAAAGTATTACAAGAATTAATATTAAAATTAAACTCAACAGTCTTCCGGGTTGAACCGCGTCAATTATCATTGCGCCGAGCTTTCGACATCCTCTCTGATGCTTTCTTCAGGGCTTCCAAGGTCTTAGTCTCCCGAGCCACCAAATACTACTACACTGATCACTAACCAATGTATTACGGTAATGAGAAACACACGCAAAATGGGGTTCAAGACTGATAACAACAAAAGGTAAAGAATTGCTCAAATCGATAAATGATAATAAGTGTGAAGCAATTTTAACAGGAAACCCTACATATTAGCTCATAGTCACTATGAAAATGCCTGATTTAATAAACTTTTACATCATTAAGAACGTATCGGGCAACTAGATACAAATAGAAGAGAACTAAGAAGTCAACTCGGATCATACTCCCATTATATTAACTAGTAAAAATATCATTACAAAGCCCTAAAACCCTGTGTTGGTTAACAAAAAAAAAAGAAATGAAACAGCTTTGGAAACTAGACGAAGAATTGATTTGGCAGTGTCATTAAAGACTCAACAAAACTTGGACGTTGACTTGGAAAAAATGCAATACCGATAATCAACAAGCGGCCTGGGAGAATACCCCTGAATTACTAAGAAGATTAACAGGAAAAAACTACCCTAAGGAAATCTTGGAATAAGTCTATGAAAAAAGAAAGGCAAAACATGGCAAATAACCAGAGCACAAGACAAAACAAAAGTAAACCAACTTGGCTCATAACTAAAGAGGTAAAACAAATTAGGCAACTTAAGAATGAATACATTATCGAATTCCTAATACATTTAACAAATAATTCTAGTACTGAATACTCGCTATGGAAAACTAACAAGAATTTAAAGAGACTAATTATGCAAACGCCTCACATAACAAAAAAACAACGAGTATTTTTAAACTATCTCGAAAGTGTTTTCCATTCATTTATAGTAGACATAGATGAATCTCCCCTAGAAGTTGTTCAACAAAATGATGTGGTTATTCCTCGAACTACACCAAAAGAGGTTAAAAATGAAATCGACACGAACGATAAACCCAAAAACGCCCCCGGCTACGACCTGATAGCTGGTCAAGTCCGTAAGGAGCTTCCTAGAAACGCTCTGGTTAAACTTACCAATCTAATTAATGCATCGTGAATCGTGTCGTTTCAATTATGTTTCAAAACTATAAAAGGTAGCCAAGATCATCGTGGTTCCAAAATCAAGCAAACCGCCACATGAAATGACGTTATACCGGCCAATATCCTTGCTACCGATTATGTCAGAACTGTTCGAAAAGCTCTTACTCAAGAGGCTGAAACCTATTATCGAAGAAAGATGATTTATCCCTTATCACCAATTCGGATTCCAAAATCAGCACTCTAGAACTGATCAAGTCCACCGGATCACGGATGTAATCGAAAGATCACCTAATGATAAAAATATCTGCTCAACATTATTTTGGATGTAGCACAAGCCTGCAACAAGGGATTGTAGCTTAAGATAAAAATGGCCCTTCCTGTCCAATACTCAAAGATTTAAATTTCATATTTGTCACAGAGATAGTTCAGGATTAAGCAGGAAGATGCATATTCTGAACTAAGGGAAATTAGTGCAGGGGTACCACAGGAAAGTGTACTAGGGCCTGTCCTACATCTCCTATAAACTAAATCTGCCAGTTTCAGAGCAAAATGTTGTAGCTTAGGATTTATATTATTATTTTTTAATATATTTAGAGGTAGATACCTGAACCTTTGGCACTGCTATCTTTAATACTTTAAATTAAACTGAAATCCGAATTCTATTAACGCAAAATGTAGGTGGCATGAAAAAAAATTTTAGGTACCCAATTCAACCCATATAGTGATACTGGTGCACCACTGGTATAGCGATAATGTCTAAGGCCAACTAGATTAGCAAATACCTTAATTTCACATATCAATCATATTTATTTTAATTTTACTTTGTAAGGTCATACAGGTGTACGTACTTTATAATGTTGTTAACGATAACTCAACAACAAAAATTTTGTTTACCAAGAAAAGCGGTTTACCCCTAAAAAGTCGCTAGAAACGGAATATACTGACTAAGTTTTTGCATTTCTACCGCATCAAACCTTTTTTATTCGATTCCATATATTTTTTAAGTTCAAATGTGTGTGTGTTTTTTTTTTAATTTTTCCAAGTGGAAATTGGAAATTAAAATTATTAGTAACAAATAACTTGTAACAAAAAAACAATTTACTGAATCGCTTCGAGTAAAATGTTTTAGATCTCATCGAAGTGAAAACTTTTTTTTTCTTCGTAGTTTTTCAAAAAAATGCTTCCATTTCGAGATTTTTGCAATTTTTTGTTGAAAAAATGCCTTAATTAGTGATTTTTTGTGATTTTTTTTCTCAAAAACTACCAAATGAATTACCTTTCTACAAAAAGCTTTATAATCTTTAAACCTTCACGAATAAGTAAAAATATTTTGACAAAGATAAGTGGTTTCTATTTTGCTTCTATGTCTAAATTATTCAGTTACATTATGGTCAACTTCATATATTTGTTTAGAAATTTTATACCGTTAGGGAGAGTATAGTAGTACATATAATATGTAAAAAACCCAAGTATGTGCATTCCATCTCAACAACCAACTGGCGCATGTAAAGCTGAATGTTTCTTGGGAGGGACAACGCTTGAAACATACTGATAAGCCCAAATATCTTGGAGTAGTACTAGACCGGTCACTAATGTATAAATTCCACTGTCAGAACACAAGACAAAAGGTTTCTACGAGAAACAACCTTCTCCGGAAACTTGTAGGGAGCAAGTGGGGTGCAAACCCCCAGGTCTTGAAGACAACAGCTGAGGCCTTATGTTTCTCAACAGGGGAATATGCTTGTCCCGTCTGGGGTAGATCTAGACACGCCCAACAAGTCACCACGGCGTTAAATGAAACATGCAAAATAATTACCGGTTGTATGAAGCCTACCCCCCTACCCCTACTGTACCGGGTAGCTGGATTCTCATCACCAGATGACCGTAGATGCGCCTCACAATATGTGGAGAAGTTCAGGCAAACTTTCGATGAAAGGCACCAATTATACGGGTTTGACGAACCACCAGGAATCAGCCGACTTAAATCAAGGAAAAGGTTTATGAGAAATGTCAGCGTCGAACCACCCGAACTGTTCCCCCTACATCCAGAACGACCTAATGGAATGAACCTGGACTGGAGAACCTGGCGGACACTGAATCGCATACGCACAGGTGTTGCCCCTGTAAAACAGAATCTGATTAAATGGGGCATCAAGACAGACAGCGACGCACTTTATGAATGTGGGGAAATACAGAACATGGAGCACCTGAGAGTATGCAGACTTTGCCCATCACAGTGCACCCTCGATGATTTATGGCTCGCAAATACAAAGGGTGTAGACGTAGCCCGATATTGGGCAGAAAAACTGTAGTCGGATCCAGACACGAAAAAGTAAAAAAAAAAGTAAGTATGTAAAAATTCTTTAGTACAAGTAGTGCAACCTCTCACTTTAAAAGAAAATTGTACCCTACTGGAAGACCAAAAATACGAGGATGTGTTCAAAAAACACAATTACAATACTGTAATGATGCCTCGGCCTCCATATTCGCCAGATATGGCTCCGTGTGACTTTTTCTTATTTTCAAAAATAAAAAAAAAAACTTTAAAAAGGGCCGTCGTTTCACAAGCATAGATGACATTAAAAGCACATCGCTGATAGAACTGAAAACTATCCAAGTTTGAGAAGTGTTTCAAGGATTGGCAGAAGCTGCCAAGAAGTTGACACAAGTGCATTATATCTGATGGGGACTACTTTGAAGGAGACAACATTAATGTAGACGAATAAATAAATATTTTTTTTTAATGAAAATTTCGGTTATTTTTTGACCACACGTAAGTCAGAATGGTCAACACAATTTCTGGAAATTTAGTATTTACAATTTCTAAACTATACTACATATATATAAAATTCTACTGAAATAAATGTGATCAGGACTGAAAATTACCGCTCAATAAAATTTCTTAATATTTTGTGGACATCGGCAAAAAAAGTGGTTACAGAAAGGGATTTAACACTAATAAATAAAAAGAGTGAAGTAAAGTAAATTAAGTAAACGAGATTACAAGAAAGAAATGATAATGGATTAGTATTAACGGCGCTGGCAACTGATAAGTCCAAAAAAATATGACAATCGATTTTAAAAGTAAAGATTTTCATAAAATTACGTGACAAATCCCAAGAAGATAGGAAATAAACCAAATATATCATGTATTGATTTAAGCCAATTAGTCAAAATTAACTGTAAAAGTGGGACATAAGCAGATAATTCTAACTAAAATCTTTTTTTTTTTTCTTCCCAACCTAATACTTTGCCCATGTCGCCTTCACATATAAGGAATAACCCCCAAAACATCGCAAATATTTTTTCTTGTGTAATTGTTAAAGCTTTGTTAAATGTCGTTCTGTATACGAGTATGTTGCCAGCGCTGACTCGCAAACTTCTGCAAGCTCCCTATTAAAATAGTAATTAACGTGAGGAACAAAACTCACTCTCAACAAATATGATACTGTGACGATATTATTGCTACCTCTAATTAAAAAAGTTGAAGTAGAAGTGTAATCTCCTTGCCCAGAGTTGTTTAAAGGCATCTAATAGAGATGAAACAGTTATTCTTGAATATCGTATGACTCAAATATGCGAAAAAGTTAGAAGTCGAGTTAAGAGTGAGATAAAGAGATAAAAGAAAATCAAATTGGAAAAATTTATCTGCAAATATGGTATATAATCCGATCAGCGAAGAAACACTTTGATGAATAAAAACTTGAGAAGATCTTCTAAAAACCAAATGTGTGGTTAGAGTAACAGAAATGAATATATTAAGAAGCATAGTAGGAAAAACTGAGAGATCACGTTAGAAACGAAGACATAAGAGAGCAATGATAACAAGATGTAATGAAATGGATGACAAGGACGACTGCAATGGTAGTTTCGTGAAAATAATGAAAGGTAAAGGACTACATAGACATAATATAAGAACTCTATAGCCGTTAAAATCAAAAGGTTTGATGAAGTATTGTGGTAAAATGCAGGTTATAGCAAAATAAAGTTTATTCCATCTTTAGCATAGCTTGCGGTGTTATTTCAATGAATAGCCTACGAAAACCATAAATTGAATAGAAACTAGAAATCGGAAATGGAATTGACGTACAGTAATGAAAGTGTAAATGTAATATTTGTATTTGCATAATATGTACTGTTTCACCATAAACAGAATTTGTATACACAGGAATTCATGTCTTAACAAACGCTCAGTATCCATTTTCATTTTGTTTCAATGGACGAATATTATAATAATGAAAATAGAGCGAACAAGCGAACATCGGAAAAAATGTATCAGTTATGTGTAGACTACTTTACCCAAAAATATGCATTAAATATGCATTTCTTTTAGAAAATATGCATACTGTCAATGTAAACATATATTTAATAATTGTATATTAATTCATGTTTATTTTAACAATTAGAAATAAATATAAATAAATTTAAAAACTAAGTAGATAATTGTAATGTACCAATTGATTGTAATTAAAGTAGTAAAAAAGTAAAATACTATTCCTTAGAATTATAGACACAATAAATCAGCAAATATTTTTCAGAATTTCCAATAAAAATGTATGGCTTCTATCTGTGTATAGTATCATACAGCGCTAGTCTAAAGTCAGTTTCACCCTCGTGTTTTTTAAAAGGATATACTTATAATAGTGAAATTTGGAGAAAGTTAACTTCTTAACTAGTTATAACAGGTGACGTAATAGTGACAGATGACGTTACAGCGCCACTGTACCGGATAATTTGAAATAGGACCTTATGGCAAGTGATACCTCGCTTGAAAGGTATTGAAAATACCTACTCTTTCTTTCTTTCTTTCCCCCTTCCTTTTACCCTATCAGGGTGTCGGATTTGGGCTAGCTATTTTAATTTCCATTCACCCACCTCTTCCATTGTTTTCTGTTTCCTGCCATTATTTTCAATTCCTCGAGTGATTTTTGTTTAAGTTTTCCCGCCTCTACTACTTGCTGTATCCATTTTTTTCTTGGTCTGCCTCTTTTTCTTTTTCCGATGTTTTTTGCTTCATAAACTTTTCTTGTTATTCTATTGGATTACATCCTCATCAGATGCCCATACCAGTTCATTTGTCTCTTTGCTATTTTGTTCAGTATCGGTTCCTGGTTGGCCATTCTTCTAATAGTCTCGTTGCTTAATCTATCCCATTTTGTCTTTCCAACTATCCTTCTTAGATGTCTCATCTCCATTGCGTTTATCCTGCTCTTATGTTTTTCCAGAATTGTCCAGTTTTCACGTGCATAGAGCACAGTCGGTATCACTATTGTGTTATATATTTTTATTCTTGTTTTTCGTGCAAGTTCTCTTTTTCCCATTATTGGGGCTAACACATAATATAATTTGTTTGATTTCTTTGCTCTATTTGTTATTACCCAGTCTTGTTTTTCGTCATTAGTTATTATACTTCCCAGGTATTCGTAAGTTGTTACTATTTCCAATTCTGAGTTTTTACATTTTATCTTGATTATCTTCCTTATCTCCTTTGCCGCTGATTATCATTATCTTACTTTTTTCCTCGTTTATCTCCATTTTTAGGTCTTCTATTTGTTCTACCCATATATCCATTAGTTTTTGCATTTTATTCTCGGAATCTGCTATTAGCACTATGTCGTCTGCATACATTAAGGACTCTATTGTTACCGGTTGTAATCTGCGCGGTAACCTATTATTGTCTGTAGTTGATTGGTTCTGACTCTAGTGTTTCTTATCAATTTGTTCATTACTATTATAAATAGCAAACGGCTGAGACTATCTCCTTGTTTAATACCTCTCTTCCAATTAAATGCTTCCGATTTTTTCCCTGTTATTTGTACCCTTCCTTTTACCTCTTTGTAAGTACTTTCTATAATTTTTATCAAAGTATTAGGTACGTTTATTTTCCTTAAGAATTTCCCTATAATATGTCCTTCTATCGTGTCAAATGCTGCTCTTAGGTCTATGAATGCTAATACTAGTTTTTGCCCCTATCTATGCTTCTTTCTACAGTATACTCCCTCTATAACGAACACGGTTATTACGAGGTTTCGCTTATAACGAGATACATTAGATGTCCCGTGAAATTTCTATTGAACTATAACCATCTGTAGCGAGGCAAATTTGGTTATAACGAAAGATATATTATAAATAAGATCCAAAAACGTGTTTTTTGGTAAGTGTTTTTTACGTTTTTAGTCGGGTCGTGGCTATAAATAAATACCTTTTCAAAAAGCCCGTCAATAAACTTAACTGCAGCCCGCAATAAACTTCTTTACAATGAATAAATACAACTGTTTCACATCTTTAGAAAATATATGATAGAATGATACTGGACCATTTAAAGCAGTTAAAAATAACAGAGTTCTTAAAATTGCAGAAGCAATAGTTTGTTATCCTTGAAAATACGATTTATACATTATGTAGTTGGAAAAAAATTTAAGTACAGCTTTTTTGTTCTAACGTATATCATTGATAATAAAAGTAAACAACTCTTTTATGTTTTAATATATTTTATTGGCAATAAAAGTAAATAACTTTTTGTCAAAAACGCCATTCAAACAATATTTATTAGCATCTTATATTGCTCCGAATGGCTTCACTATAGGAAGTTAATGGTTTAGAAAACTACAGATTCATATGTATGCACAGTATTATGATTGTCTGATATAACGAGATCGGCTTATAACGAGGTAATTAGTCTGTCATTTTAGTTCTCGTTATAGAGGGAGTCTACTGTATTAGGTTTCTAATGATATAATGTTGTCATTTGTCTGTCTTCCCGATCTAAATGCCGTTTGTTCTCCTCCTAATATCATTTCTACTTCTTGTCTCAGTCTCTTTTCTATTATTTTCGTATATATTTTAAAGCATACCGATGACAGACATATTGCTCTATAGTTGTCGCAGTTTACATGTTCTCCATTTTTGTATATTGGCACGATGATATTGTTCTACCAGTCTTTAGGGATTGTTTGTTTTTCCCACGCCTCTTTATATATTTTCCATAGCCAGTTTATTCCTTCTTCTCCCATGTATTTTACCATTTCCGGTTCAATTTCATCATCTCCACCTGCCTTGCCTATTTTTATATTTCTTATACCTATTCAGTCATAATAATTTTATTTAAGTTTAAACTCATTTTGATGAAAAAAATTAAATAAATACTAAAATTGTAGTTTCGCATATCCGTCTCTGGTTACTTGACAAAAAGTTGACATTTTTCAATTCTCTAATTGTTTTTACGTAAAAGCGAATTTTAGACAATCGTGGGCAGATATGAATAATGAATATGTAAGGAAGGCTACACCATAATCGGTAGAATATGCTGAGAATGATGTTGATGATGATGATTTGCCCAAGTCTAGTCATGTTCTTATAAAAGAACAAAAAATATGGACACTGAAGAATATTATAGACAAACTATTGAGTATATATAATGTAATTTTAAAGGGGATTATGGTAGCATATGGAGTAAATGATCTTTTTCGGAATAGTTGCATTAAATAGACCAAATTCACCTTTATAAGTACACGGAAAGAGTAATTTGTAATAATTGAATAAAGTTAGAATTGTTTTAATAGTAGAAGGAAAAGAAGAAGAGGAATTATAATGATCCTTTTCTTTTCCCTATTTTTAAGTAATTCTTCTTTTTATGAAATATCGCTGAGAGATACATATTAAAATTATATAAATCACGATAAAAATGACCTATATTTTAAATTCAAAACTAAATCTATACAACAAACACGAATTTATGTCCAAAACATTTACCAAAAAAAAACAAAATACTTTATTCCGAGACAATCAATATCAATCCAGAAAAACAATTTTATATCTAGATTGCCGTAATCTTTTCAATTTCCTAAGAGTCTGGGGATTACCTGTTTGATACTTTTTTCTGCCTATATTTTTGTTACTGCGTAAAATCTGAAATCTATTATCCGGGAAGATTTATTTAGCTGCTATTGTTCAATAAATGGATGTTGGATAAACGGTATTGTGTTGTGCACTGAGGTAGAATACTTTCAGGAAATGTAAAAAGGCAGAATGAATTACTTGGGGAATTTCGAATGTTGTGTATATTAGAAAAAAAGATAAACAAGATGTTGTGGAAATTATTATACAAAATATTATTTATAATTTATGAGCAATTCTTTGTAAGGAAACAGGAAAACTTTATGATAAAACCGTCTACAATTAAAAATATTATGGGCGATTTTAAAACAAAAATTGGAGAAAATTTACAAGATTAATCAATACGGTCAATATGGTATTATAAATACTGATTAACGATAACAAAATAATTGGAATTTGGTAAAGACAATGAAGTGTTCATTACAAACTCTCAATTTCTATCTATCTTCGTCAACTTATCTATTTTTTGATGTAGTTCTTTCATATATTTTTCTGTCCTGCGCTAATCTCAGTCACTGTTTGTCCGCCTCTGCTTTTTTGAAGGCCTCTATGCGTTTTTCTTTTCTCTTGATCTGCACTCCAGAATTCTTCGTATTCCTCCGTTATCTGGCTATATAGCAGGTTCATCGCCATTTCTTTTTACCAGCTTCACCTTAGGTATTCCTCACTTTAATTTCAGTTTTTCCTAATTTTGTCACTTAACGCTATTTTAAATATATTTGGCACCATTGTTCTTTGTGTTGTTTCCAGAACACAAAATAGACCTTAGAAAGTAAGATAATGGAAGTTAAAGGATAAGGATTTGGCAAAAGTCTTTAAGGGAAGAGTGCTGAAAGACAAAAAATATACAGTAAATGACTGATGGGAAGCCAACAGCAAAGTTATGGTACAAGTGGGAGAGGAAGTGCTAGTAAAACATCTAAAAAGGTACTCCTAGGAACAAAGAAACTAGGTGTGAAATGCAGCAGTCAGTTAAGGAAAAGAAAGGGGTATAAAAGGTCTAAAAATATGAAGATAAGGACACATGATAGTACTACTAGTAGCTACTGTTATGGAAAAATTGTCTGGAATGTTGTATGATGACTTTGAAATACATGTGGAGATAAAAAGGTTACACAGTATTGCTAAAGCAAGGGAGAAGTCACAAAAACTTGACTCACGTGCGGCAAATCAAGTGTGTGGATAGAAAGTGTTGTAAGTTGCTAAGTGAACAACACCAAAGGAGAGACAGGATACAAAGGACTCCAAAATATGAATGTAATACCAGGAAAACAAGATATAAGGTTGTCAATACTTTCAATAGGATAAAGAATGGTAAGGCAGTAGTAGCTGTGTATTTGGCAAGTTAAATTTTTTACAATTATTTATTCGATACTTTTCCCACTTCACAATTCTTATTTTTATTATTCCACTCCATCGTTCAATTATCTATCACTAAATCTTTTAATTTTCTAGACTCGAGAGAACAACAATCGATTGCAAACTAATTGGATTCACAGCGTCGACGGGATGTAACTGATATTTCCTTATTTGTCTTAGGAATTTTTATTGCCGAGTCGAAATAAATGAGCCAAGATCCACTTTTAAAGATCTATTCCTGGGGCACTAAAATTGGATCACGGAAAAAATTGAGGGTCGACAGTGATGAGGGTCTTTGTTTTTCAGAAAAGTAGGTACACAATAATTAGCGCACGAAATACGAGATCAAACAGCTACTGGCTGTGCCAGATCCTGAATTAAAACGAAATTATGATTTTAGGTAAGCTTTGAAGGCAAGTCCGCGATTGTGATGTGGTTCCTAATGAAATTCGGCGAAGCAGAAAAGTTCTTGATTTAGCAGAAAAGGTTTTTAAACGTACAAGAACGGTTAATTAGAATATTAATTGCTTTTGTAATATTTAGAATATATTGGAAATGTGAAAAAATTTAATGTATTTAAAATGTGATAACAAAAAAAATTATCTTATTTTCCCTCTGCATCATGTACGCGCTGGTTTATAAAATTGCGTTGAAGAATATCAGCTATGGAAGATCCCCTTTTAGATTACATAGTAGTAGGAGTATAAATTATTTCTACGCAGCCATTAAAAAAATTTTCAGTACATGCCATGTTTTGCCCTTCGGCTTTAATGCCTTCACAACCGTATTATCCCACTTCTCTTTAGTCTTGTTACGCTGTCCTTTTCTATTTTTTACCAATCTTACTTCCTATATTCACTTATCAGATGTTTTGCTGTTCATTTTGTGCAAGTGCCCTAACCAGCCATGTTATATCCTGTCTATCTAACTATACCACCTATTCAATATTCAGGACTTTCCTAACTATTTCATTTTTCTCTTTACCTGTTCGTGAAACTCATTTTACTCTGAAATTTTCTTGATATTTCTTTCACCAAGAACTTCCTTGGCCAAGGCTAAGATATTAGACTTAATTTTTGCCCAGCTTTCTTCGACTCCATTACTTTCTGTGATATATGTATTTCTGCTTTTTTCGGTTATTCTTTTTTGGAATATGTATCTTGTGGAGTCATCCTGTAAGCTTTTGACTTTTATCTTTGTGGTGTATTCTGGTGTTTTGTTATCACATATATGTGTTTTCAGTCGAATTTTGCACAATACCAATTTATGATCGCTTCCTATCTCTACTGATGTTATTCCTCTTAGATCCAAGATTTGAGAGGACATTCTGTCGAATAGAGAGAACTCTCTATTCAATAGCGTATAGTCTATCATAGATCTTTGCCCTATATTGTTTTTAAGTGTATTTGTATTGTTGTTTGTGAGGAGAAAATGTATTATTAATAGGTATCTCGTTTATGCTGCAGAGGTCCGTCAGAAGATCTCCGTTTACATTTCTGATATTTTCTTTATATCGCTGTTTTATTCCTGGAACTATATCATTAAAAACACGGACGTTAAAATCACCCATAATGATTATATATTCATCATTTGGGGTCTCGTTTATCTAACTTATCTTAATAGTCTGAAGGTGTTCGTAGAAGTTTTCCCTTGTGGTGGTATCTCTATTGTTCTCTGGTGCATAGATTGCTATCACATTCAGAGGTTTGACATCCAGTTTAATTTTTACACCTACTATTCTTTCAAAGGTATATTTACATTCTTGTACTTGGTGTTAAAAATTTTTGTTTACTTACAGGGCGACTCCTTCTTTGGCTCTGGTTTCTTCCGCAATACCACTGTAAATCATCAGATAGTCATTTATAGCATAATTTTACCCTTTCCTTTTTTCTTCGTATCTTGTAGTGCACATACGTCTATATGTTTTTCTACAAGCTCTTTTATAATTTCCTGCTCTCTTGTGTTTATATTTCTGGTCTTGATCAATTTAACAGTCAAAATTGTTGCCAACGTTCGGTAAGAGAAAGCACTTTAAAAAGAAGATAAAAGTTTGGTTAGTTCCCTATTTAAAATCAAAATTTTGAACAAAAACTAAAACGTTGATGTTAAGATTTTTTGAGAAAAGTATTGCTCTGAGCGGCTCATATATTTTTATAGAAAAAACCACATTGAATTTAAATTTTTTTCAATGTATTTAAACTCAAACGTCCATTTAAATCCAACAATTTGAAACAGAATATTTCTTAAAGGAAAAAACGACTTCAAGGACCCATTTTTCCGTTCTTCCGGTCCTTCTATTTGTATAAAAGAAAACGAAATTAACTACATTTTCCTAGTCTATCCCCACGTAACTATATTCGCTTTTACTTGTAAAAAGAAGGAAGGCGTACACAAACAAAGTTGACTTAAATAATAATATGGTTGGCATTGCAACGTCTCGGATGGGATAGGCTACCCCAGTCTACAAACGTCGGGATCGTTGTTTGTACCTAATCTACCGCCTCCGGCAAAAAATAATGTCAACATGCTTAAGCAGTCTGGAACGAAATCTGCTGAAAGAATTCGACCTCCGAGTCAATTCATCCAAGAGGCAAATCCGCCAGAGGCGGTTCGTTAAGAAACCGAGAAATGTCTGCTAGGGGCGTGTACGAATAACTATATGATTTATGTAATGTTTTTTATGATATCTATAATCTTTTATTTTGATTGATATTACATGGAATATAACTTAGTTTAGACAGTTTTTGAATGTAGTAAATATAATTATATTTTCGCATCTTTTTCTGTTATGTAATGAATATATACATTATTAATATAATAATCAAATTTATGGATTTTGAATTGTACTACCATGGTTCAAGTAGCTAACCTTAACTTAATCTTACTCAGGGTCTGTTTTCGTGATACAGTATCTCTGCTGTTGTATTTGCAAGTAGAGACCATAAAGAATAATAGAACACAAATATCCAAAATAAATGTCATTAAAATATTGTATAAATAAAAAAAATCAATGGAAAATGTCATATGCAAAATTCCTCAATATAACATCAGCAACAAAAATTCATATACCTGCTATAAAATGGATAGATTTTTCAGTTTTAAACAGTTTTAAAATTATGACATATAAATTATGAAAAAATCAAGAACTTTGCCCAAAGAGAGTATTTTTATCGGACAAAAATTTAAAAAAAAAAACTCTGCCAATCTAGTTCTGCTTCCAATAGCTCCAAAATCTGGTAGCCTTTAAAAAAGATCTCCCTAGCCTCACTTCTTTTGGAGTTTGGAAGCTCTGCTTTTGTACTGCTTGGCTACAAAATCACTCACTCCACGGCTTTTTACACTATTACAGAAAATCAATATTTAATTTTAGCTAATAATTTTATCGAGAAAAACAAACAGCTTTTCTCTTCAAAACCTTGTGATTGACTCCACCGTATTTTTTCTTTCTTCGATCAACAAATCTGCCGTATTTCTCACCATTTCCTAAAGTCTTCCCCTTCGCCAATCCAAAAACTCCATTCCAAGTTAGCCGACCTCGCTTGGCAACAAAATTACTGTTATACCGACTAATTTGGAATTACCCTATATCAACTATCGAAAACAACTTTATATATTCTTCCTCTAATCAATTTATGTAAATTACTTTTAATCTGTCCTAACTATTTTAGACACCGAGACTATACCTTAATGGAAATTCCTTAGATTTCGTAAACGATGTAAAAGTCTTATGAATGTTTTCCGACAAAAGACTTATATGGAGAAATCATGTTCAACAGGTGAAAAGAATTTATCAAATTGGTTTAAATTTATTAAGAACAATATCCAGCTACAATTAAGGAACAGATTCTACATCAATAAACATATACAAATCACTAATCAGAATAAAAATCGATTATGGTTCCATTGTGTATACATCAGCTAGCTACACACTATTAAAACAAATCGAGATAATTCAAAATACCGCATTGAGAATTGTTACAGGAGCTTTTAGATCATCGTCTTTAGAAAGTCTTAAATGTCTAACAGAAGACTTATTGCTCCATTCAAGATGAGTATATCTTAGTCTATCTTATGCTACAAGAATTCTCTCGAATTCAATAAATAATGTCATATATATCACTGATACTAATCGTTTCGCCTAACTCCTTGTAGATAAAAGTAAAAATATTTCCTTTTATGAAATAATTCGACGGTATCTACATTCGTAATCAATTGAACTACCCTAAGTCTTATTCCCAGTTAATATTAAGACACCTCCTCCCTGGACAATACCTCTTCCTTACATTAATACTCTATCTGTTTTCAACAAAGATGAAACAAAGCATACCAATATACTTCAGTCCGTCCGCTCAATAATATCAAATTATAAAGATTATCCCTTCTTATATACCGACGCATCCAAAACTTAAGACAGCTTAGTAGCGACCGTTACAGATTCTAATCAACACCACAAATTCAAATTATCAGCATTCAGTACTGTTCACACGGCTGAGATTGATGTCATTCTACAAGCGTTAATAATTATAAAGAACAACTATAATATTAAAGCAGTAGTTATCACTGCCTCTTTAAGCTCCATTCTGACAATACAGCAGCTGTATCCAAAACATCCAATAGGTTCCCTTGTGAAAACTGAATTAGATATTTTACACCAAAAAACACCGACATCGTAATACTTTGGGTCCAATCGCATGTTGGTATTCGAGGAAACGAACGAAGAAGCGGATTTCTGTGCTAGATATGCATCAAACAATGAAAATTCAACAATAGTAGTGATATTAAAACAGTGATTAAATCCAAAATCTAGTGTAAGTGACAAAGTGAATGGGATAACTCCCAATCGAAATTAAAAGAAATTAAACCGACTATAAAAACGTGGAGGAAATAAAACACAAGTAGGGCCAAGCAGGTTAGAATTGATCGATTACGTTTAGGTCATACACGTATAACACATACATTTTTATTTGATGGAATGAATCAACCGGTATGTGGATAAAAGACAACTCTAAATGTAAAACACTTGTTAAACTATACAAAATGTATTCAAGAAAAATTCAACAACAATCTTTCCGATGATATAAAAGCATTATTAGAAGAAAACTGTAACATAAATAATATTGTAAATTTCCTTAAAGAAACTCAACTTTTTCATCTGTTGTAAATTAATTAAGTATTGTACCTCAATGTAACATGTCGCTAATAACCTTTAGTAGTTGATGTGACTGATATTATATAAAAAAGATCTGATCGGAGTTGAACTGGTCAAACCCTGATTTCATGAAATTAAATTTTGACATTTGCCTGACTAGTCTCTCCTATTTTTGATTAAAAATTATTTAGTCAAAGGCCGAAAATGAAATTTATTTCGGATTTTGACTACGACCATAAGTCAGACCTGAGGATTGACTAGCTAAACGTAGGAGAGCCGGAGTTTCGAGGTTTGATTATAACATATACATATAGAATTAAGCCCATTTTAACATTTCTCTAAGCTATGGCCATTTTTATAAATACCATTCTTTTTTGTATTTTTAGTTATAATTTTTTTAAGGCGAGACTTTTTAAGGAAATTTCTTGTTAAAAGCATTTACAAGGTTAAAAAAAGTAAATTTATGTAAATTATTTTCTTCTTTCTATTTGTTCTTCTGATAAAAAAATTTAATTACATTATTTACATTTTTTATAGTCCTGCGATATAAACGTTTAGATTTTTTAGCAAGTCAAATTTCTCAAGTTGAAATTGAGTTCAGTATTGTACTTATTTCGTTTTTTGTTTCTCTATATCCCTTTTATCTCGGCCTGAATACATAACAAAGTAGGATCCTTACTGAATAAATAAAACTTTTCGGTTTTTATGACAAATACAATATTTGTCAGGTAAAAACTTCAAGGGAATAAAAATATTTTATCTTTTGATAATTATCTCGTTGGGTATGAATCCCAATTTATAAAATAAATCCTTGTTGAGTTTTTGGTTTCGAGATCAGAAGCGGTTTTACAGTCGACTACATCAAAGTGGTAGAAAAGTTTTGATAGAAATAGTATCCTCATTTTCTTTCTATTTTTATTCAGGAATATTGTCTGTTATACTTTCTCTTATTCTGTAGAATACTATCGTATCTCTTTATATGAAATTGTGACTTATTTCGGCGGCCTATTAAGACTATTTTATTTTCTGCTATACTATTATGGTGTTTAATTCTGTGACGACTGAACTTTTCGCACTTTTCCACTGACACATGTTTTACCGTAAGGGTTCTTCTTTCTTGAACAAATGTTCATGAGAAAACTGGGTATGTCCAAGTCGTAAACGGGACTATTATTTGATTTCGTCTGGATACCTCGGGTGGTTGCCAAGGTCTAATTTTACGTTTTATCTCCTGAGATTTGATGGTGTGGATTTCCATTTATTGTTCCAGTTCTTGAATAGGTTCTTTATGAAGTAGCTTTTTAGATCCATACTTACAGATTTAGGTGATATGGGGATACTGTTGTCGTTTATAACTTCTTTGGCATTTTTGTCTGCTGCTTCGTTAATTACTATTCCAACACGTGATGGGACCCAGAGAAAGTTGATGCTTCTATTTTTAGTATCCAATTTATTTAGTTCTTCCTTTATTAGTAAAACTAATGGATGCTGCGTGTATATTTTCCTGATTATTTCTAGTGATAACATAAAATCTATTATGATTAATATTTTGCGTGTAGTATCGCTTGGTAAATTGTGTAGAGTTCTCCTGTTAATACAGTTGCAGTATCTGGAATTCTATGTTTGAGAATCTCTGTGCTGTCAATTATTGCCACTTCGACTCCATTTTCAGTTTTAGACGCGTTTGTATAGTATACTGTGTAATTGGAATGGGAGTTAATTAGATCTCTGAAGAGTTGTAGAGTTGTATGATAAGATTAGGGTTGGTGATATTTTTTGGAAATATAATAGACTGCAATTGACTGTTGGAATTTTTATATTTCAATGTGAAGATGAAGATACATATGTATTTGTATTAATATAAGGGTGGGTATTGTTTCCAGTTAAGTAGGTTTATTTCATGATGAACTCTGCGGCAATATGGGAGATTTAACCTTGAAGAGTCTTTAGCCATAGGTATGTCTAAAATGTTATTTATTGAAATTCTTTTATTTAGAGTTATGTTAAAAGTGTAATTAAGGGTTAATAGCTGCCTACGAAGCTCTAGCGTTTTCAGCTTGTATTCTGTTTATCAGAGTTGTTCTGTACGCTCCAAGTATAATCCTTAGGGAGGTGTCATCTAACGGATCCAAAGGATTAAGGATATGTATAACATGAGTAGTGTTTTATAATCGGCACCCCAAGTTTTGTGAGCTAAGTGCTTTAACAAGTTAAGGCCATTTCGACATGAAAGAACTAACTGCTGGATATGACTTTTCTAATTTAACTGTTGATTAAATATCATTCCTAGAAATTTTATTTCGTTTGTACAGAAAAGATTTTGGTTTTTAAGCATTAGGTGCGGTTTATCCTCGAAATGTCTTTTTGAAAATATTATACAATTTATTGGAAACTTGGACACTAACACAGAATGATCAAGAATTGCTCAAACGTTTTGAGCGAAAAATACTAAGACGAATATATGGAGGCAGAAAAGAACAAGGATTGTGGTGCAGGTGTTACAATTTTGAGTTGTATAGAAGATTTGGAGAACCTGACGTTGTAAAATTCATTAAGGTAGCACGCCTCAGATGGATAGGTCATGTAATCAGACGAGAGGAAGATGCCATAGTCAGAAAAGTTTTTGACCGAAGAGGGCCGATCGGACAACGAAGAAGAGGAAGACCGAGACTTAGGTACCAAGACAACCTAGAAAATGATTTGAAGTCTATCGGGATTAGAGCATGGAGAAGACTTGCCAGAGACAGGGGCGAATGGAGGATTGTTCTGAAGACGACTTTGGCTCATAAAGAGCTGTAACGCCACTGATGATGATGATGATACAATTTGTTTTATTAGAGCAAAACCTTAAACCGGTACTTAGGAACCAATGTACTAGTTTATTTAAGTGTTTTTGTAACGTTGAAATACGAGTAAGCGATTTTATTTCGTTTTAAGTATTTTCAATTTTTCTGGTAAACTGTCAAGTAAGGGCACTTCGTTTTTAAAACCCTTTTCGAATTTTATATTTCAAAATTTCCGTTCCAGAGATTAACTGTCAGCAATAGAGCAGAAATTCTTGATAAAAAATTTTTGGCTCCATTTTTAAAACACACGAAGAAATTTAAATAATATGTTATGCAGACGATGCGGCATTAATGGCCGAGACAGAAGACGAGCTCCAAAGATACATCTTTAATACAATAGCCAAGAAATACAATATGCTAATATGAGCAGAAACAACCAAATGTATAACATGTTAATACACACTACGATGTAAAATCGAAATTGATCAGAAAATAATAAAGCACGAAGCAAGGCTTAGATATCTGGGAATATATATAGCTAGTTACGGAGATGTTGAAGAAGTATAACAACAAAGCTTAAAAGCAAGTAAAACGGCGGGATCTCTTAATGACACAACCTGGAAAAACAAACACCTAAGGCAAGACACAAAAACAGGAATCTATATACCAGCAATTAGACCTATATTAACATACCCGACGGCGGAGACAAGATCTGATACATCTAAAACAAGACGACTTCTAAAAACAACAGAGATGAAAATACTTCGACGAATATCAGGCAAAAGTCTGTTAGATAGGGAGAGAAGAGCGTAAACATGGGAGAAGCATGCAATATAGACGACATAAATGGATGGGTAATAAAACGGAAACAGGAGTGGAACGAACACATTATTAGAATGGCAAAGGATATGACAGTACGAATAGGACGTGAGAAGTCACCAAATGGACGAAGAAATATTGGCAGACCAAGAAAAAGATATTGCGATAATTTAAACAATTTAGGAGGCTAATATTAAAGAAGAAACATTATTTGAAGCTTACATACGAGAAGGAAGAAGAAGAAGACGAAGAATAGAAAAAACAGAAGGAAATTTTTTTGTAATCTTCAATGTATATTTCGATATATAATAAATAAGATACAAAAAAATTGTTGAAAATGTGCCATTTTTGGCATTCTTGACGGTAATAGTATGATGGTATTAATTAAAGTAAAATGATGATGATATTAATTAAATGTGACAACTTTGTTATCTCATTAGCTTATGCATGACCTGGAATATATTCTCACCGGTATTTGTTTGTATTATATTTAATATCAAATTAGCTATATTGCTTTAAACTTTAGAATGACTGAACTTTAACGACGCATTAGACACGTCTGTATCTAATTCGCCATTCCCGTGGCGCTTTTAGGAATGTGATACATCCAACTGCCTTAATGACACATCTTCTGGAACTATGTACGCTGCTATGTTAATTATACGAGTCGGGCGTATAGGTAAACTCAGGAATAATTGATCCGAGCAAGTAGGTACTGGCAAAACACTAATTAAGATTTCCAAAATAAGTTATATGTAGTATAATGAGAGTATAGAATCTACTTGTGATTAAGACTCACAATATTATATAAGTAGTGAACTCGTGTATAAAATATACCATATAAAATATATTGCTGTCAAATACCAAAGAAGTTCTCTTACAAATCTTTAATAGTTGGTGGTTGAAACAAGAATATTGCCATACTTACTTTAAAAAATAATATCATATTACTCCAGTCGTCAGAAACGAAAATGCGAAAATGAAAATTTAGCTGGTTCGTATGCTTTTTAGGAGTCAACAGGAGTATGTGTGACAAAATCCTTTGAAAGGCTAATAAAATTTAGATTAGAACATTTTATTGAAAATAGTTCAATTTTTCTATACTCAGAGTATGGATTTCATAGAGGTCGAGGTACTATTGATGCTCTTATACATTTTGTTACGGATATTCAACTCTGTTTCTCATAAAACGAATTTATGCTTGTTTCTAGATTTAAAGGGTGCATATGACGTGGTTGATTTGAATATATTATATTCAAAAATGGTGGCGTGTGGTATTGCTAAAAGATTATCTGTAAATATAATAAATTTGTAAGTGAACAAAAAAATATACCTACGGAACCATAGAAATGTATTACAAGATCCAAGAATATTAAATAACCGTCTCTCACAAAGCTCAATTCTAAGTCCTTTTTTATTTAATGTTTATACTGCAGCTCTGCATGGTTTAATGGATGACAAATGCTAAATAATTTAATATGCAGACGATATATGTTTATATACCAGCCATAAATCCTATGAAGTTTCTATGTTGAATCTAAAACGTAGCTGTAGTAACATAGATAACTGGGTAAAACAAATGGGTTTTGGTATACCACAAGAAAAATCTTCGATTGTGTGTTTCACTAGACGTAGACAAAAAGTCAGAGGCAAATGCCAGATAGGTGATTATAGTTTCCCATTAGCCGAATAGTTTAAGTATCTAGGCATGATTCTAAATAAAAAACTCTTGTGGTCTAGCCATATAAAGTATGTAAAACAAAAGTACAAGCGTGGAATTAACCTTCTGCGTTTCGTTTCCAAAATAGGATGGAGTGCAGATCAACATATCTCTTTAATGTTTTATATATTTCACATACGATCCATTCTGGATTATGGCTGTATTCTTTACGGTTCACATGCAAAAGAAATCTATTAACTTTCGACAGAATACAATTTAAATCAATAAAAATTTGTCTAGGAGCTATGATGTCTTCCCCAAACCAAGTAGTTCTAGCAAAAGCCCAAGATCCACCTTTACACATACGTAGGCAAATGTTAGCCAATAAACGTCTAAAAACATATAGATCTTGTTAAACTGTTGAAACGTAAACGTTGTAAAGTTGAAACTGACTCCGCGTTGTACTACGGAGGTCATATCTATATTTTCTATTCGCCTTCCGTCCACTGGTTTCGGCGTAAGGGGGCCTGTCGTCATTAGTGTGGCCCAAAATGGTCGGTCTTGGTCTTGCAGTCTTGGTCTTGTTCTTGCGTTTTCGCAACACCACCACCACCAAGACCGCCTAATTTTAGCAAGACCAAGACCAAGACTGACCCTGCAAGATTCACGCAAGAACAAGACTAAGCCTGCGAGACTCTTGTGTCTTGCAGTTAGGACGGAGTGTCGTTTTAGCGAGTATTGTAGTTCGGGTATATGCTTAAAGACTCTATGAGACGCAAAAAAATATGTAATAAACATACATCAAAATCATCAACAGAGACACGTGCTCAGAGGTCATAATTACAATGTAAAAATAAAATATTTTGTACATTCTTTTCCAGCATACGACTTCTTCGCTCTGAAATTAATTGTCCAGATTTTGAGAATAGCCGCCCTCTAATCATAAAATAATCTTGCATTGCTACGCTGACAGTAATATCGTATCGAAATTTTTTAAAAATATGTCACCTTAGCTAATAAAAAATATAACACTTATTATTACGCACACCCACTTAATAATTCAATTTTTTTCCTATTATAATTTAGTTAGGAGGAATCTAAATAAACAAATCTTATCGGCCTAAGACTAAGCATTATTTCTGCTGAGTGTGCGATGAGATCATTCAGTTAAACCAAATTTTCTGAAAGAGCGCGATTAATATTCAAACGTTTATTAATAACAGATAATGTCGCTTGCCGTGTAAACAAAATACCGAAATATTTAGAATAACAAAGTAACGATATATAATTCTCGGTGTGTTATTAGATACTTAGGGTATTGAAAGTAACGGACATTTATAGTTACTTTTTTGACATCACTAAACTTCATTTGACAAGTTTACAATTTGACATGGGGGACAAAGATTCAAATAGTTTTAGTCGGAGTAGTGAGCGTTGGAATTATAGATCTAAAAGACCTAAAAGCAAATTTGATGAGTTTTTCGAAATAATTCATGCATCCCAAATTGCTTTGTTTAAATTGTGCCTACATGGAAAGGTTAAAATGAAAATGAAAAACAGAAACACTTCACGTTTAAGGAAGCATCTAAAATCTTTTCACAAAAAAAAATTACAAATATTTCTTTCTGAAAAACCAAAATTCTGGTTCCTAAAAAAATGTTCCTACTACTTTATTTTGGTAAATGAATGTATTCATTAAGTAGATATCTCCTTAATTTAAAATAACTTCTTTTGATTATCATTGCTTTCTTACCCATTCTTTATTTTTTCAAGTTAGTTTTTTATATAAAAGTAGAGCTAAGATTGTTAATAACATTTATGTTGCTTTAATAAGTGTAGATTATAGTTTGTTATCTTATCACCTAAAGAATATGTGCCCTTGATACTTGTATGTGGATTTTTGCCACGTACCAATCTTTTTTAAGATTTCCGTTTCATATATGGTGGAGGTCAATCAATACCTTTCTAGACAGAAAATGATCTTTAAAATATAGTCAAGTTTATGTCATTATTTTGGTTTTTTTGTGTTTTAACCATGTTTGATTGACTTTCGTGGGGCATCGTAGATAGCTGGGTTAGTTAGAGCATAGGCACGGATCGCTTAGATCGTGGCTTCAAACTCCCCTAGTAACGTTTAATAAATAGCAATAGGCTAATGGGTAACTGCAAGACTTGCAAGACTCTTGCTGCAAGACCAAGACCAAGACCAAGACCGGGAGTGCAATACCAAGACCAAGACCAAGACCAGGTGTATTGGCGCAAGACCAAGACCAAGACTGTCTAAGTCTCGTCTTGTTCTTGCATTTGGGCAACACTAGTCGTCATTTTGTAGCTTTTCTTTCTTCATGATTTGCGGGAAGGGTGTTTTTGGATTTTTATATAGATATCTATGTTTTGTTAATTCTTAGGCCTTCTTCTATCCGATTAAAATGATTATGCTTATATATTTCCACCAATTTCCGATATAACCGTGGGTTTTATCCAGCATCTGCGTTTCTTCAAATAGTATCCGATGTTTTCTGCTTCCCAAAAGCGTGTTCGGCAACGACAGATTTGTCGATATGTCCTTAACGACAATGGCTTTTATGTTCGTTTATCCTTGTTTGTGGGTCTTTTTGTGGTTTCCAGGTCGCGTTTGTCCTTTACCGATCTTAAATAGTCCTTAAATAATTTTCTTTGTTGATTTGAAAATGGTCTTTATATTTGATTTTTTAAGTATTCGCTTAATTCTGTCTGTTTCTCCCGATATATAAGGAAAGGACGCTTTGCCTAGTCATGCTGTTTCTTCGTCCTTTCTTCTAGAAACGTTGTTAAACGCTTTATGTATTTCTCTTCTGGTATAACCATTAGAGGAAAGCGCTTTTTCAATTTGAAGTTCACTTTGCAGATGCCGTGGTTTACAAATTCTCTTCGCCTTCTCCGCCAAAGTTTCGATGATACCTTGTTTTTGGCCGGGACGATGATTTGTTCCTGTTTAGGTATCTGTCCGTATGTGTAGGTTTTCGATACACTTTATGTCCTAAGTAACCTTCCTTTCGATTTACTAATACATCTAGGAACGCTAGTTGTTGATCTTTCTTTGTTTCCAACGTAAATTGAATCTTTGGATGTAGTGTGTTTATATTAGACAAGAAATTGTTAAGTTTTTCTACTCCGTGGCCCCAAACCACAAAAGTGTCATCGACGTATCTAAACCATACCCTTCACTTGTATGATAATTCCATTACCCTCTTCTCTAAATGCTCCATGAAAAGGTTGGCTACGACCGGGCTTAGTGGGTTTCCCATTGCTACTCCATCTACCTGTTCATAAATCTGGTCTTCCCATGAAAGGTAGGTGGTAGTGAGGCAAATACGGTATTATTCCACCATATCCTTGGAAACTAGTCCCTCAATTAAATTCAGAACGTCTTATAGGGGAACTCTTGTAAATAGGGAAACAACGTCAAAGCTAACAAGAATGTCAGTTTCCTGTAAAAGTATTCCTTTGATCTTCTCGATGAAATGGGCAGAGTCTTTTACAAAGGCATCGTTTTGTCCTATGTGTGGTTGTAAAATATTGGCCAGATATTTGGCAAGGCTGTAAGACGGAGACCCTGTGGAGCTCACAATAGGGCGTAGAGGTACATTGTCTTTGTGTATTTTAGGTAAGCCATGCAAGCGTGGTGGGACTGCTTCGCTGTTGCATTTTCTTCGCTTTGTATCCTCTGGTATGAACGAAGATTGTGTAAGTCTATTAATTTTTCGTAGGGTGACTACTGTGGGATCTTTTTTCGGTCTTTTATATACAGCAGGATCTAGAAGATTACGTATTTTCGTTTTGCAGTCGGTTGTCTTCATTACGACGTTTTTGGCGTTTCCCTTGTCTGCTGATAAAATTACAACAGCTTTGTCTGTGTTTATTGATTTTATGGCACGGGTTTCTTGGTGACTTAGATTATTTTGGATTATTTTTCGGTGTCTTAGCTTTATGCAAAATTCTCGCTGTTCTGCCCTTATTTCTTCAGCTTTTTTCATTAGTAAGTTGCGAATCGCAGACTCGATATTAGCGATGATATCTTTCTTGGGTATAACTTTAGGTGCAATCGCAAAATTTCCCCCTTTGGCTAGCAATGATCTTTCGGCTGGAGTTAAAACCTTATCTGAAAGGTTGACTACTGTCCTTTTTGTGCTTTGTTTTGATTCTACCTTCTTATGTTTGGTTAAGCGTTCGTATTTGTTTTTCTGGCGTTCAGTGTTCCTTCCTAAAAAGCCTAACGCATTTTAACATAGAGATCGTTTAATAGAACTCTGGTTCACAAAAAAGGTTTACTTTTGACAGAAAATTCGACAAATTCTTACTGGAGAATAAAAAATTCTCCTTCTCTTGCATAATCTTTTATTGATACGAATTCATTTTAATTATATATATTAGAGCTACCAAAATTTCCTTTTTACGAACAAGACCTTGAAGTTCTGATGGACAAACAAACCATTATAATGCCTTCTTATTCAGACTTGCCAATTATAATTAATCCGATATTTAAATCGATACTAAGCAAATTAGGGGAAGATTTAATAATAATTTAAACAGATGGATCAAAAACTGTTGAAAGTACTGGTTTCGCAATTTTTGTTTCAAACAGCAATTATGTTGAGAAATATCGAATTTCTTAATGTTGTTCTATTTTTACAGTCAAGGCTGCTGCTATACAGAAAGCACTAACTTGGTGTGTAACTAATTATTGTGAGAACATCGTAATAGTATCGGATTCTCAGGCAGTATTACAAGCTATTCGTAGCCATTCATTAGATAGTTTTCAAAACTACATTAGGCTTGATATTAAAAAATTATTACATGAACTAAAATTCACAAGAACAACAGTTACGTTACTCTGGGTTAAAGGACACAATGAAGTAATTGGAAATGAATTAGTGGACAGTATGGCAAAAAATACATCTGAGATATCCGAAATTGCAAATGTTTAGTCCTTTAAAGATCTTTTTTTTATTATCAGGAGTATTGACAGGGAAAGATGAATGTCAAAATATAATAAGGTTTAGAAGACTTCAAGAAACCATTACTTTTCTATTCATCCATGCTTACCAAAAAATATTCCTCATTTTAATTTTACCTATAATGAAGTACATTGATCGTTGATAACCTGGCTTAAACTTAACCATGGCCTATTTCCAGAGCATCTGCATAGGATTGCAATCAATAAAACTCTCTTCTGTCCGTATAATAATAAATCTATCAGAGATTTGAACCGCTTATTTTTTTATTGTCTTAATCATAGGAAATATACTCGAAGCCTATATTTAGGTTTAATCGATCTCAATATCAGCCTACCAGCCAACATCAGCAATCTGTTATCTTATTCTGAAAAATCTCGATTCTAAGATAAAAATTTAAACATCCTTGTAACAATTTTCTGTGGCAAAAAGATTCTTTATCTAATGTCATCTCTCTCTCTCTCTCTCTTTCTCTCTCTCTCTCTCTCTCTCATACAGAAAACAAAACACCCGTTATAAACTATATTTTGAACATATTGTGGACAATTATATAGGGTAGCAAAATAAACAAACCATCAATATTTCAATACGATTTTTTAATTTTTAGTTAAAGACCACTTTTTCCAGTCGGCACCTCTTCCGAAAAGGATTTTACTTAGGATTTGTACCATTTTTTTAAATGTTTAATTATTCAAGTATACTTAACAAAACTAATAAATAATAACTATTTAATTCGTTCAAAAAACGCGTTTGCCTTTGTCATTTCCGATCAATAATAAATGTACAGCAGCTCTATAAAAATAACATCAACTTAGACTTGCAAATGACTATAAAAAATAGCGGGGGTGTCATAAAAATGCAAATTGTTGAATGCGGCACCTTCGGCAGCGCCTCGGTCCACTCGACCAGTCTAATTGAAAACGGTTAATGAAGTGGAACTTGAATTTTTTCCGATAAATTATGTTATTTAGTGCTACGGCTATCGATCTCTTGTAAACGGAACGACTGAAAATGGTAACGCAGTAATTTGAATTTAGTTCGTTATTGATGTTGTGAATGTGCAATTTGCTACTGAAGTTCTTTCTTCTACAAATAATTAATCTTTACTTATTATAAAGGATTTTCAATCTTAAATCTATTTTTCGAGTATATTGGCTCTATAATTTTCCTAAGAGAAAGAGAATTGACCCAGTAGACAAAGGCAAAAATATACATTATAATATTGATACTTACCAACATTACTGTATACGAGTGAGAATTGCGAGACTTGAAATAAACGTAATAATAAAATAAATGTAATGAAGATAGCGTATCTGCCAATTATAACGGCAAAGGCAAAATGGGCAAAACAAGAAATAAAATAATTAGGGGAATTGTCATACAGGAATCGTTTATAAATAAAATAACAAACATTGCTCCTTCCATTGCCCTGTCTGTTGTGGCTAGGTTGTTTATATTTGCCTTAGTTAGGGTCCAGGTTTGACATCCATATACCGTGATAGATAGGATGCATTAGTTTGCCCCTTAAGTATTGAGGTATTTCGCGGTTCTTAAATATTCAGTGAGTAAAGTGAGTTTTTCAAATCCTGCCCATGCCAGTTTTGCTCTTCTAGCAATTTTGGCACTTTAATTTTCTTTGTCAAGTTTCATAATTTGGCCTAGGTGGATATATTTTTGGACTTGTTTTATCTTATTGCTGTCTATAGGTACTCGTTTGGGATCGTCTGTGTTTGTCATTGTTTTTGTTTTTCTCATATTCATTTTTAGGTCGATTTTTTGGGAGCTGTCTGAGTTCCTCCACCATAATTTGTAATTTCTCGAATGTGCTCGGTATAATCACGTTAATATCGTCAGTGAATACGAAATGGTTTAACTTGTTGCATTAACGTTGTCATTTTATTATGTTGACCAATTTGTAGTTTTGAAGACGTCTTTTAGGGCTAGAATAACCAGTTATGGTAATATTAGAAGTAATGCTTTGGTAATATTAGAAATGCTTCGCTTAGTGTCCATTAATTCTAACTCCCCGTGAATAAGAGACACATTTACCAAAAAAGCATAAGGTGTAGTGTAAATAATACGAAATATCCTGCTTAGTTCAAACTATCATTCCGAAATTCCAATTCAACTTCTCCCCAATACAAATTTATCTTCAAACAGATCATAGGTAAAATTTAAATAGAAAATTTCAGAAATATAGTTTTCCTTTCATTTTTATAAACCAAGGATTAACCAAGAAACCATAGAAATTCAAAAAATGGCTTGTCTTAATAAGAATTGTATGGAACTCAGGTACTTTTAACACGAAGAGAGACTTTTCTTTAACCATAATAGACTACCGTCCTCTTCTCCCAACAATCTACCTCCTAAAGTCAATAACTTTCACGCGTCCCCCTAATAAACACTATGCCAACCAACAAAGCCACTTAAGTCAATATGCCAATAACAGTGTCGTAAATAATGAACTGTGAAGTTATGATGGTAACTCCAATTCGGATGACATCAATTTTATAAGAACCGCCTTTTAAATAAGTGATACAGAAGTTCAGCTGAAATATATATTGCATAAAGGTGATTTTTTTACTCTTCAATGAATGATTTTGTTGAGACCGGTTGCTCTCTTGTACTATACTAGATACTGTCCGAAAGTAAATGCCTGTAATGGTTTAAATAATAATTGAAAATGATTGGAATGCTGCAGGAATAATTATTCAAAATTTAAAGAGATATAACATGTAGAAACGAAAAAAGAAAATACATTGAGAAACAACTCAAAGAAACAGAAGAAAATTTTCAAAAAAAAATAAGTATTGTCTGCGACAAATAAGAGCTTTCTCCATATATGAGAAATAATAAAGAGAAACTAGAAAAATAATGAGAAATTGACAAAATTATTTTACGTAACTGGTAAATAAAAGCGAAGTAGTAATGGAAACAAACCATGAAATTGTGGGTGATTATATTGTAATAGAATCACCTACAAAGCAAGAAATAGTAAACGAAATAACGAAGTAAACAAAATAATAATCAAAAATACCGACTGTAATGAAAGCACAGGGAGTACTATATTTATGAAACATCGAAAGACTGAACATCGAAAGAGTTGTTGAGCTTTATAAATAACTATAATATAATATATACAACTATAGTAATTTTCCCCGTCACCATGCGACGGGGTATCCAATCAATTGCCATCTACAGTGACTCTTCTTAATTTTTAATCTTTTACTAACCTAATTTTTAAATCCTATTTAATCTTTTTAATCTTTTTTAATCCTATTTAAGGCTAGGACGACAACAAAATGATATTTTATTCTGTTGTAAAACTTTCATAACAAATAAGTCATTTTGAAAAATCGCTGAACTTTTGCGTAAAGTCGTCGTATAAAGTCGATCTATGTACAAAAACCAGCATAATTCTAGTTTGGCAATTCAAAATTAAATTTTGAAATTAATATACTTCTTGCATGAAAGCGCATGGAAAAAAGACATTGATTCATAGAATAAAATGTACCGGTCCTAAAAGACAACCCATTTTTATTATCTCCATTTAAACTTCTTATAAAAAATACACAATACTTTATAACTACCTTGTAGGTACCTACAAAATCAGCTCCAAGATGTATCACGAAATTGTCGCAATTTAAAATCAATATTCCATATATTCTATAGAAGATTTATTGTAACTTTTGAGAATTTCGTGATACACTCTGGATATTTTGTATACTTACTCTTTTTTTACAATTTAATATATTTTATAAATATTAAAAGAATTTGACGACCTAGATACTATGTGTATATTTTTCATCGTGGAATTCTATACTGCTACTATTTAATTAATAGCACTAATATCTCTTGGAAAACAATTATTTACAATATGTTTTCAGAATAAAGATCACTGTCGGTTTAATCTAAACCTCTTAAAAAAGTCTCTATCATTACAGAAATTAAAACAGTCGATTCTGCCTTAAATATTATATTCTCGCAGTAAAATTATAAACAATAAACATCATACTCATCGATTTCATTAAATCTTTTAATGCCGGATCCATGTCTCTCACCCACAATAAACAACAATATTTAGGTTAGTGTTGTCCAAATGCAAGAACAAGACGAGACTTAGACAGTCTTAGTCTTGGTCTTGCGCCAATACACCTGGTCTTGGTATTGCACTCCCGGTCTTGGTCTTGGTCTTGGTCTTGCAGCAAGAGTCTTGCAAGTCTTGCAGTTACCCATTAATTAGCCTATTGCTATTTATTAAACGTTACTTTAGATCTTAGAACAACGTAACAGAGTAAGTACATTTTAAGCTTGAATTAACATAGCCATAATAAAGACTAACCAAATTAATAAATGTCTAAACAACTGACACCGGGTGGGGTTTGAAGCGACGATCTAAGCGATCCGTGCCTATGCTCTAACTAACTCAGCTATCTACCAGGCCCCACGGAAGTCAATCTGTTTCTTAATAAATGTTTGCATTTACTAAGCTTACATGTGCTAAAACATGGTTAAAATAAAAAAAAAACAAATTAATGACATAAGCATGCCTGTATTTTAAAGAACATTATCTGCCTAGAAAGGGATTGATGGACATGATGGGCAAAAAATCCACATACATGTATCAAGGGCACAGCTTTTTTAGGTGATAAGACAACAAACTATAAACCACTTATTAAAGCAAAATAAATGTTTTTACCAATCTTATCTCTACTTTTATATAACAAACCAACTTGAAAAAATAAAGAATAGTTAAAAAAGCAATGGTAATCAAAAGAAGTTATTTTAAATTAAGGAGATTCTACTTAATAAATACATTAATTTACCAAAATAAAGTAGTAGGTACATAATATATGTAATTGGTAATAAGGTAATAACTATATTTTTTTACATGTCCACCTTTTCTAGAAGTTATTAAAAAGCTTGTGATATCTCCACCGAATTTTGGTTTTTCGGGAAGAAATATTTGTAATTCCTTTTTGTGAAAATATATTAGATGCTTCCTTAAATCTGACGTGTTTCTGTTGGTCATTCTCATTTCAACCTTTCTATATAGGCACAATTTACACAAAGCAATTTGGGATGCATGAATTATTTCGAAAAACTCATCAAATTTGCTTTTAGGTCTTTTAGATCTATAACTCCAACGCTCACTACTCGGACTAGAACTATTTGAACCTTTGTCCCTCATGTCAAATTGTAAACTTGTCACTCCGGGAACAACAAGGATTAGATGAAAAACAATTATTACATTAGACTCAATGTCGAAAAAGTAACTACTGTACTACTAGTTACTTTCTGTTTGTTACTATCCAATACCCTAAGTATCTAATAACAAACCGAGAATTATATATCGTTACTTCGTTATTCTAAATACTCCATTACTAACATTATCTGTTATTCATTTGTCTCGGTACTTTTGAATATTAGCCACGCTCTTTCAGCAAATTTTGTTTAACCGAATGATCTCATCGCATACTCAGCAGAAACAATTTATAGTCTTAGGCCGATAAGATTTGTTTATTTAGATTCCTTCTGACTAAATTATAATGGGAAAAAATTAAATTGGTAAGTGGGTGTCCGTAACAATTATATTTTTTATTAGCTAGGGTGACATATTTAAAAAAATATCTATACGATATTACTGTCGGAGTCGCAATGCAAGAATATTATATTTATGATTAGAGGGCGGCTATTCTCAAAATATGGACAATTAATTTCAGAGCGAAGAAGTCGTGTGCTGGAAAAGAATGTACAAAATATTTTATTTTTACATTGTAATTATGACCTCTGAGCACGTGTCAAATGTGTTTTTTTAATGAATATTTTGATTCGGTATGTATGTTTATGGTATTGTTTGTAATGCGCATAAGCCCAGTTTTTAAAATTTTTATTACATATTTTTTTGCGTCTCATAGAGTCTTTAAGCATATACCCGAACTACAATACTCGCTAAAACGACACTCCGTCCTAACTGCAAGACGCAAGAGTCTCGCAGGCTTAGTCTTGTTCTTGCTTAAATCTTGCAGGGTCAGTCTTGGTCTTGCTAAAATTAGGCGGTCTTGGTCTTGCAAAAACTCAAGAACAAGACCAAGACTGCAAGACCAAGACCGATTTTGGGCAACACTAATTTAGGTTATATTTTTGATTTCGCTATAACCTAAAACATAATAACAAACTACAATAAACACGATTTATCTTCCATATAACTTCTTATTATAGCTTTTTGGCAATATTTTTGGCAATTTTGCCAACAAAATTAATCTTATTAATAATTATATTAATATGTAATTAGTATTATGTAAACGTATCGTTTCAAGTGATGTCGTCGAACGTATAGCCAAGCTGAAATGGAATTGGGCAGGTCACATAGCGAGACTGAAAGATACAAGACGGACTAGAAAACTAATTGACTGGAGCCCACGAGAAGACAAACGCAGCAGAGGACGACCACCAACATGCTAGATGGACGAATATTCAAGAAACGGCAACAAGAAGCACAGAACCGTGAAAAGTGGCGAAAAATGGGAGAGACCTATGTCCAGCAGTGGACAGAAGAGGTTGCATGATGATGATAATGATCGTTTTAAGAACAAAATATGATGGAAATGTCAGATGTTGGTAATTCAGCTTTCTTTCCTAAGTAGGGCTACGAGTTATCCTACCGGACAAACAGTGTGAGTTGTTGTCCTAACCTTTTATATATTGATAAATTATTATCGATTGGTTTAAATATCAAAAAATTATTATTAAAATCGTGAAAGCTCTTTACTTGTTGCTTCAGCAGTTTAATCTTTGACCAATAACATAATGTTTATTTAACTTTTTATATGTTTTAAATAATTATATAATTTAATATTATTTGTCAACCGCTCTTTAACAACACTACGTTTGTGTTTGTCGTTTTTCAGCAAAATTATTTAAGAAACACACACAACATAATATAATTTAATGTTAAGGCGTTGCTTCCAAAGTATCTTCAAATTTCGATTTCTGTGCTGTGCAATATTACGCAAATTTTTGTCATCCGAATTGGCTTTACCAATAAAGTCGTAGTAAAATTGGATCGACAACTCTTTTTTTTTTCTAATATTATTAATATTTAACTGTAAACAAACAAATACTATTTCAACTTACAAAAACCGTTTATTACTATTGTGGAAGTTACTTAAATCGTCGATACGGTCATTCCAGAATAATCCCATCCAAATTACGTATCGCATATATGCGTATCAACCATTCCCGTTAGACAATTGCACGCCAAACGTTGAAACTGTTATCCCTCGCTATGATTCCGTTGCACGAATCCAGTTTCGAGAGGTTTATCAGCTAACAGCAGTCCAGCTGTATGCTTCATTCATAAGGATACCCCTAGCGATTTCCCGGATATTTTCCACTTTGTTGATTCCCTTGTTCCTGCAATCTGTCCCAGTAAAAGTTCTTTTGTCATTATAAATTAATAGCTCGACAAAACGATTGTTTTTGATGAAGTGAGAATTTAGTTTTCTCATTTTCGCTAAAATTCTTCTTCGTTCATTGATTTTATTCTGCAATATTATTCGTTGTTTTATATTCATCGGTATCTTCTAAACAAAAAAATATGCACAGTCCGCTTAGAGAATAAAAACGATATAATATGTATAACTGTAAAGATCCACTTTATATTTCGATTGTTAAAAAACCATATTTTATTTATTCCCTTTCAACCCACAATAGACCCGAACCGTATAGCACTTTTCCTTAAGCAATTTGCATTTTTATTACTCGGTCTCCTCCCCAACTCCGTCGGATCATTTGCAAGTCTTAGTGACTCTTTTCCTGTGTGAAAACGCCGACATCAAACGCATTCGAAGCCGGAAAAAATTTGTCGAAATTTATTTAAAGAACGTATGTATCTACTTAACGGCAGAGATGGACTTGTGAACTGGATCCGATGATTCGAAAAATTATGTGATTCGATTCATTTAAATCCTTGTTGTGAATTTTATGTCTGATGACACATATTTAATAAAATAGAAAATAATTAATCCCGCAGTAGATCACTAGGCATATTGTATTCTTAGCACTGCTCTTTTTCAAATTTAAAAGTTTCCAGTCCTGTGTTGTTTTTTATCCAGTTTTGGCTTTGTCGTAGATCATACTACTGCTATGTAGGTAATTTTTTTGCGCTGCTAAGATATCATCACCCGGGCCTACTCACAAAGGGGTGCCAAATGTTCAGCAAAACAAAAAGTTCAGTCCGCGAACATTCAGTCTGAAAAATAACGGTAATGAATTATATTACAAATCCGTAAACTAATTTTCGAAACCAAATTCAGAACTTTGCTTTAATCTGTGCCTTCTAAGAATTGCAAGGCAAAACAGACGTTGATAAATATGTTATTCGAGACATGGGGAATCTAAAAATTGCATTCCACAACATATCTCCTCAACTAAGCAAAATTCTTAGCGAATTGATTTCTAGTACTCGTACAGAGTATAACTTGAATAAAAAGGAAAGGCAGTTAAGATTTGATTTCACGTACAGGGCGCCTGTGCATCCGCTTATACGTATTTCGGCCTAATAGGCCTCTTCACGCTTATACGAAATACGTATAAGCGGATGCATAGGCGCCCTGTACGTGAAATCAAATCTTAACTGTCTTTTCCTTTTTATTCCGATATACTCTGTACGAGTTCTAGAAACCAATTCGCTAAGAATTTTGCTTAGTTGAGGAGATATGTTGTGGAATGCAATTTTTAGATTCCCCATGTCTCTAATAACATCTTTATCAACGTCTGTTTTGCCTTGCAATTCTTAGAAGGCATAGATTAAAGCAAAGTTCTGAATTTGGTTTCGAAAATTAGTTTACGGATTTTAATATCAAATGTCGCTATTTGCGTCTATACGAAGCCATGTTAGAGTTGCTTCCTAAAATAGAAAAGATTTATTTTCACGTTCAGAGTGACTGTTAAAGCCGTTCTGAAGAGGCCTAGTAGGCCGAAATACGTATAAGCGGATGCACAGGCGCCCTGTATGTGAAATCAAATCTTAACTGTCTTTTCCTTTATATTACAAATGTTTGCATGAGATATTTAATTATACAAAATCTTCAAGGGCTTTAAAATAGTGCATATATAGGAAACCTATTATCTTTACTTAGACTTGTAGCTCAGTTTGATCCGCTAGTAGCAAATTGACTTAAACATACTACAAAATCTTCAAAAACTGTCTCATATTTGTCATCACAGATTTAAAATAAATTCATTTTTCTCCATGTTTGGGTACAAATTCTAAGAGCTACAATAATAACCGACAGTCGAGTAATATTCATCCAGAGGCAGGTATAAGTGGTAATTACAAACGGACGTTCGATGCTCAGTCTACAACTATCACAAAAAAGAAGAAAGAGTCCTGGAGCCGACAATATTCTGAAGATTACTACTTATAGTTCCATTTTATAACGGGTAGTGATGACAAACCATTACGTGTTATTTGTTATGCTGCACTTTCAAATGAGTCCATGAAACCTTCAAAATTGAAGAGGCACTTAGAATTGAACCACCAGGAATACAGTGGTAAGTCAATAGATTTTTTTATAAATAAAAGAATTAAGAGCTACCAAAAAAACTACGTCTTTAAATTTTCTCAGAACACTCAATACAAAAGCCTTGTACTGGCTTTTTACGAAATATCTCAAAATAATTACTGAAATCGGTTATCTTCACACAATTGCCGAGCAATTAATAGTTCTAACAATGAAAAGAGCATCTCCGATATATGGTAAAAAGCAGGAAAAGCAAGTGAATTCGCTGACTCTATCAAATAACACAGTGAAGTGAAGGATTGTGGAGATGGCAGATCTATTAAAGAAACTATTACAGGTCACTTAAAATAGTGTAACTATTTTTCCTTGCAAGTTGATGAAAGTACAGACATATCAGATAATGCTAATCTAATGTGTTTTGTAAAATATGATTTTGTAAATACTATTCTATTTTGTAAATCTCTGTCAACAAGAACAATGGCTGGAGAAATATTTAATCTAAATGATAGTTACATCAAGGACAATGGAATTGAATGGAATAAATATGTGGGACTAAGTAGCGATGGAGCACGGGCAATGGCAGGCGCTCGTACTGGACTTTTTCCGATGATCAAATCCGTAGCACCAGAATCTGTTTGGGTGCATTGTAACTTCCACAGCGAGGCATTAGCTGTCAAATAAATACCATTGCTTTTAACCAAATCTATGCAAGAGTGTGTAAAATTTATAAACTTCATAAAATCTCGCCCACTGAACGCAAGAGTATTCTCTGCTTTGTGCAAACAAATGGGAAGTGAACATGAACATCTTTTTTTACACTGAATATTTTAAAAAGACTTATTAAACTGAGGGAAGGATTTTCAATATTCTTAGAACAACGTCCACCAACGGCTAGGGATGCAATATTTTAATTTAAAGACAATTTTCTCCTAATGGTAATTGGTTAGTTAAGGTAGCCTATCTTTGTGACATTTTTGTCGTTTTTAATAATTTAAATATGACATTACAAGATAGCAATGTAACTTATATTTCAAGTACAAGAGAAGGTGGAAGCTGCAACAAAACAACTTAATTTGTGGAGACGTCGCGCGGAAAAAATTACAAAGCTAACAGAACTACAAAAAGAGTATAACGTAAATTCATTGCCGGATGAGATTTCAGCTGCTTTCAAGGAACACAAACAAAGCATGGATAAGGCATCAATTTACAATGGACGTAGAATCGGAGACAGGACTTCCGGATTTAGATATTGAGTCAGTTATTGAACTATCGTGTGATAGGGCAACCAAAGACATATATGACAAAATACTACTGATAGATTTATGGATGTCTTGCCACCAGGAGTACCCAGTTTTAGCAGAAAAAGCGATAAAGTTTCTAATTTTTTTTGTTACGACCTATAAGTGTAAGGCATAGTTTTCAACACTGTTTTTTCTCAAAAATAAATATAGGAACCGTTTGGAAGTCCAACGGGACCTGAGGATAAAATTAACACCTTTTCTTCTAAAATTGAAGTTTTTAGTTAACCAGAAACAACTGCATACTTCTCATTAATAAAGTAATTGATTTTTATTTTGTTTTATTACAGTTTTGTTTGAACTAATAATTATTTATTAAAGTATATAAAACTATAACAAATATTTAAATATTACAGCAATACACAGGCACCAGGGTATGCAAAAAAACTAGTGGGCTACGAAGGATAAACACAAAAATATCCGAGTCACGAAAAAATAAGTTTGGGAATCGCTGGGCTAGATTATATAGTAAAACTATTAGAAAAATTTGCCAGAAGTAAAGTTACAATTATTCTGTTGAAAAATATACTAAATTTTAGTTTCATAATAGGCTATTGATTATGTTCAAAAAAATTGGCATAAAAGGAACTACAACGTTAAAGGAATTTAATTGTCTCATAATATGGTCAATGGAACCCCAAATATGAAAAATCCGCGGAGTGTTACCATTGAAAGCGGTGCATTTTTGAGAAAGAGGTGAATTTGTCCCCATATGCACTAGTTACTTTGTAACTTCATTAAATTTAATAAGAGAAATTATTTTAATTAATTCGTCAGTTGAATTAAATTGTTTAACTAATTTGGTTTTATTATGACATGAAGAATATGAAGAACATGAAGAACAACATGAAGAAGCAAACATAGAGGTCTCCGTATCTATTAAACAATATAACAAATGGCATCACAAGAGTACAGATACACGTTTTTACTATTCTATTAGAATATATACAAATTTTATTAAAATTTCTAGCTTTTATAATCTCGTATAGAGAAAATGTTTTTCCAATCCTGAGAGTGGCACTTTAAATACTCCTGACTTTCTTAGCATCAATTTGTGTAACTGCAAACGTTCATTCAGCAAATTAAAATTAATTTGGACATATCTACCATCAATCATGAGAAAATATCGCCTAAGTCACCTTGAAAAATATAACATACATAATACCAAGAATAACAGTCGAAGAAATAGTCACAAATGAGAAAAGAAGTTGGTAGAAACAATGGACGAAAACTTACACTTTCACCTATATTTCTCACACTGGAGCACAGAGTTATACGTCATCCTCTATAAAAAATTATTTACTGTTCTAATATGGTGTCACCTCTTCGCCCTTCACGGCAACCTAAATTGAATGAGTATAAAGAGTTATGATGAATACAGAATATATTATTTAATTATAGATCCGACGAGACTCCTAAATTAATATCGATGCAGAAAGAGAAGAGAAGGCCGCCGATCCCGACGAGAGTCCCTTCCTTCATAAAGGGCGACGATGAAAGCTACAAACGAACACAAAGGCTATTCTTAATATTATCTATCTCAATTAATTGAGTTTCTGTAGCCGGGTTGAAGCTCGGTCTTTGGCCGTTTCCTACGCGCTAATTCGGGTTTTATGTAGAAGCAAATATAATTTTCTCCGATGTACTAAACGTCCAAAAAAAAAGAGACAAGGTAGATATATAGATATAAGAAAAAAGTTAATAGTGACGGCATCTTTTAACAAAAAAGAATCTGTAGTGCTAGTTTTAGTTCGAAACTATTCAAATATATATTTGATATGTCTTCAAATTACTATTTATATTGGAAATAAGCTACAACTTAAGTTTAAAATAAGTTTATTTTTAACGTTTCGATTTTCACTTCAGATATCCTCGGAAATTTGCAGCTGGTCATTTTAGCGCCAATGTATGGGGATGGATTTCATCTAGAGGAATAAGAATGGTATGGCGTATTGATGGCAGGTTTGTTGGGCAGACGTATCTGCATAGTCTTGAAAACATCATGTTTCCCAAAGTAGAACAGTTGTACCCAGAAAATAATTTTATCCTCCAACAAGATAATTGTGCTGTTCACACTGCAAATATAATAAACCAGTGGCTCCAGAATAACAACATCGAAACCTTACCATGGCCCAGCTACAGTCCAAATTTAAACTCCATCGAGATTGTGTGAAGGGTTATTATAAAACGGTTGTATCAGCGTAATTTTATACTTCAAAATGCTGAAGAGCTGTGGCACGGTATACAACAGGTTTGGGAAGAACTTTCTGAAGAAGACAATTAGATAGTTCCTTTCACACAGATGGACCGAAGATTACAAGCTGTTATCAATGCTGATAGAGATATTACAAAATATTAATTTTATTTTTACGTACCTAAATTTGGGATAGTTCTGGTCTTCCAGACCCTCGCTTTCTTTCGAGAGTTTCTTGTTCCCTCCATGTTTTATTAGTAGAAAAACTGTGGTTCTGCTGATGTTAAAATGTTTTGCTGACTCAGATAGTGCCCAGTTATCTTTTTATTTGGTTACAATTTTTGCTTTAATATATTGTTGAGTTAAGTGGTTTGTTTGATTCTTTAATAATAATAAAAATAATAACGGCGACCCTATTTTATGTAAAAACTATTATTTATATCATCCTCATCATCACGTAGCGCTACAACCCTGGGTGGGTCTTGGCTGACTGTACAACTTTTTTCCAATTTGTTCAGTCTTCCATCAACCTAGGGTCAAATGGAATGTTCATTTTCCGGAGATCTGCTTGTATGTTATCTCTCCATCGCATTCTGGGACGTCCGAGTGGTCTTTTGCCTGTGGGAATCTCTTCTCATACCAGTTTTACAAGTCTATCGTTATGCAGTCTGTGCACTGTGCACATGGCCTGCCCATCTTAGTCGCTGTGATTTAATTTCTTGGACGATATATCATTTATATACTCTTTATAAAATGCAGGACTTCAAAATAATACCAAAATTTAGACCTAAACAATTATTACACTTTATGAATTAACACATGTAATCAATTGTTTGTTGTTTGTTTATTTTATGATTTGTCTGTCATAATAAATATAATATATTGTCAGACCAATCTAATACACTGCTTAAAATGATCAAATCTTACTGAGAGTCGTATCAGTTTTTTAGGAACCAGCTGTACATCATATTGTGTGCACAAGAAGGAAAAAATTAATGACACATAATATACAGTCGTTGGAATATTAAGTGTCGATAGAAAACTCAAGAAGTCACAACGAAGAAATAAAGTTGTAACAGATTTTGATCTCAAGGATTATCAGCAAAACGAATAAAGAAAAATATGTTCATATACTTAAATAATTTAATTGTTTTTTTTTTTGAAGTTCTATCACAATCAGTTTTATCGGAAGGATATCGGAAAGCCAAATGGACTTAATATAAGCTCCGGTTTTGGCAGCAAATTGCAACAACACAACCAATTTTTTTAGTAAAGGTGTTTGAAATACTAAGAAGAGTTAATCTAAAATTAAATCCAAATAAATACGAATTTATGAAGTTAAGAACTATTATACTTAGAGTATAAAAAAAGAGTTAATCTAAAATTAAATCCAAATAAATGCAAATTTATGAAGTTAAGAACTATTATACTTGGAGTATAAAATTTCGAGTAATAGTATAGCATCAGATCCTTAGAAGATCATCACAATGGAACAATATCCTGCACCACAGAACGTAAAGGAAGCAAATATATTCTTAGCATTTGCAAATTATTACAGAAAAAGAATCAATCGCTAAACAGACTGTCAAGAAAAACTGTAAAATTGTACCGGATTTCCAGATTCTTTCCAGAATTCCAGAACGATTCAAAAGCAGTAATAAATTATCATACGATAGATTACTGGAAAAATGGAGATATTAACTACTGCAAAAGGAATTTGTTATTCTGGCGGACCACCGTTCATTATTCCTATTTGACGAACCCTTCAAGCAGACTAACTAATTTAAGATTGAAATTAGAGGAATATAATTTTACAATTAGATACTTGAAGGGAGCTGAAAACGTTACAGCAGTTGCACCACCATGAATGGTAGAATATTATTTATTTAATTCGAGATTCTCGATCGTCGAAATATAATTACTAAAACAAGCGAACAAGGATGATTCAACAACCCTTTACATATAATACATCTATGATCAATTATTTAGTACAATTTTCTCAATCGAATGGAATTGTATCACAAGAAAACGCTAGTAAATTTCATTTTCTCTCTAAAGGAGAATTGGGGCGGTAGCTAGAAGAAGGGCCTATCTGCTAAAAGTGTATTTTGAGAAGCAAGCGTTTACAGATTTAACATCTATGCCTAAGGCGAACCAACACTTGCATTGTTTAAGTGTTTTAGTTTTAAGAATTTTCGATTCATTGATAAAATAATAGAGAATACCTATATGAAATATGTCCTTTTTTATTTTCAAATGAAGAGTATTAAAACAAGTTTACATAAGCGATTCTTCTGGAGAACACATTTGGCAGATTAAAACGTCTTCTGCAGAAGAAAAGCCTATATCTTTTTACTGTTGTACAGTACACTACAGTTATATATTGTAGTATACAAAGATTTAAAATAATAATCAAGGTCTTTATACAAGAAAACTTGTACACTTTTTTGTTTACACTACATTAGATTTAATATAATTTTATTCTAAATTTCCTCACCATCTGCGTCATCAACTACTCTCATTGTCCTTTTCAGCTGGTGTGCTTTCTTGACATAAAAGTTTTTAGAAGTTTCTACTTTTTTCTCTTAAGAACTGAAACAAGTCTCTCATGTCTTTTATTTTATACTGATTAATAGAAACCCGCGGCAAATGTGTAAGAGTAAGGTCAAGTGGCACCGTTTTTGCATATTTAAAAGGGGTAAACATTTCAAAGTACGTTTTAGAAGCAGCCAGTCTCCCACAAGTTTTATACTTTAGCACGCGATACTGTTGTATTTTAAACTCACAATACTTATTCACAGGCTTCTTCAAAAAATAATGGAGAAGTGCTGCATCCCTGTCATAATATAGAGGAGTCATGTTTGAGGCAGAAAGGAGAAAGAGTTTGTCTGCACTATACGATTTTTTCTGGGTTGACTTTGGGTTCCTCGACATCTTGAACTCTTTTTAAGGCCTGTTTTATAACCCCAAAATTTCTGTCGTACTGACTAAAGGAGTGTCCACGAACAGGATAAATATGTGTCACTTCGACTCTGTATAGTTTTGATATCCAAGAACAAAACCGTAACAAAGTCTGATATTTATTTTGGCCTCCAGCTGCATCTGATAGAAGAACAATATGCTTGGTATTAGGATAATCTACTAATTTATTGTGAATACAGTCAAAGATGAATGAAGCAACACTGCTTGCTCCCTTTTTACATTGAGATTCTATGAAGGAATATACATATGATGATCAATCATTATGCACGTGTCTATTAAATACGTTCGTCCATAAAAGACTTTTATAAAACTATTTTGTTATATGCCGAGCTTTGGCAACGGTAGATTTTGTGCGTAATTAAATTTCAGGACAAGAATGCCACTATCATATGTTGCCTTTCTTAACTAATCATTTTTTAGCTTGGAATATGCCTTGAGTCGCTTTTTATGAAGATTGTAATCAACACGGCATTCATCATTCCGGTTCTTTTCTAGTTTGATTTTACACTCGCGACAATAATCACGTGTGTCAGTCTTCGGTTTTTTGAACGTAAAATTAGTTTCTCTAAAAAACTTAAAATACGTCTTGTATTTCATGGTCAATTATTCCCAGTAGTGTCTTTAAACAACTTTTGAAACTGCTCAAAAATGTTCTTAATCGTTAGGTCTGGGTTGTCAAAGTACAATCTGTTTGTTTTTCCACACCTGTAATAACTTGATTTATGTGGAATAGATTTTAAATGTTCTGAAGCCATAGAAAAAATATCATCTGAAATTTTTCCTTGGTTTCCGTGTTTTATACGTTTTTCATCAAGTGGAATTTTCTCAACAATTTTTTTCTGTAATATTCTTACACTCTTCTCTTCCTTGACTCTTGATATAAGTCAACGAAAAAGGAACGGGAACATCACAATCAAAAGTTTTAAGCTTGTATTTCTAGTGATACTTTCTGCTAATTTTGTTATTTTCTCTCTGTCTATATCTTTCTGGAGGCTCCTCTAAGGCCATATAACCTGCTAGAGGAGTGTCTGGTTCTTTTTTTTTTGAACCATTATCATAAAAAGAGACAAATAAACGCTTTTGAACTTGCGAAGTTATTTATTTTTGTAAAACATTTTTTTACATAACACCTACGGACAACAGAAAATACCTTACTCTGTACAGTTTTTTCCGTAAATTTTGACACATACTCCTGTACTCTCTGTCCCTTAGATTTTGCCACGTTTTCTTTTCAATGCTCTTTCTGAACAATTTTCTTTTTGACACCTTTTGACACCGCGTTCGCTAAAATTAGCTTTACGACTAGCCATTGCTTTAAACTACACTTAAACTTACAGTTTAAAATATAACATATAAAACATAACCTTAATCACATTGTCAAAAATTCACCAAAACAAAGTTGATTTATAGAAACAAATCTTTCTCAGCTGTGCCAATACTTCACTAAAAAAAGTGTTGTAACAACATAAAAAACAGTAATATTGTAGAAAAAATTGGTAGATTGACAGAGAACAACATAAAGATTTCAATTCTGTGTTCTCCGGAAGAAGGAACCATAGACCTATAGGCCCTTATTCTAGCCATCCCTTTAATTAATATATTGAAAATTAAGGATATACTATTGAAATTACCTTCTATTTCTCCGCCACTGTCCAGGTGACTCTCACCCATTATTGTCTGCATTCCTATCTTCATACATTCGTCCCGTTTCCATGTAGATGTGTGTTCGAATCGTTTTCCATCTCATCTCTGGATAATCTGGAAAGTAATTAAGGCAAGTGTGTCCCCATTACCGTCAGTTACCCCGTTAACGTCAGTTCTTTTCGTCAATTTATACATTTTATCTCACAATGCTCTATAAATTCCACTCCCTAGGGATGTGTTTCTCGTCGACTTCATTTTTGAACTATCGACGGCGACGTACCGTTAGAGGAATGATTGCAATGGCTATTTGAAAGATCAAATTAAAAATAATTTCGAAAATGATTTGAAGGATAAAGTAGTAATTTTTGTGATTTTAAATATTAGAAAAAACCCAATATTGTTGATAAATCATTTCCTATTGTACAAATGTTATAATTTCTGCAATATCAATTGTGCAATTCATATTTATACTTTGGAAAAGATTTCTAAATCAGCACATATTAAAAATATGGCTTTTTACGAAATAGAAGTCATAGTAATAGAATAAAATAGAATAGAAATATAATCTTTATTGTCACTAAAAATTGTACAAGTTTATGGACAGCGCTTACAAAAAGTCAAAAAATAACAATATCAATAAAATTTACTAAAATTACATCATCATCATCATTCTCAACATATTCTACCAATTATGGTGTAGCCTCTCTTATATATTAAGTCTTCATATCTGCCCACGATTGTCTAAAATTCGATTTTTTGTGCCATGTCGTACCGGCTTGTTTCCTATGTCTAAGTTCTATCTTAAATTTGGACGTCTTCTTGGTCTCTTGACGCCTCTTGGATACCACAGTGTAATTCTAGTGGACCACCTATTGTCAGTTCTTCTCGCTAAATGTCCAGTCCACTGCCATTTTAAAAATTTAATTCCATGAATTAGTAACCTTGATTTTCTGTCTGATCCATTCTATTCTTTTTCGATCCGGAAGGATTTCTTCCGGAAGGACTTCTGGTACATCTTCTTGGTTACTGATTACTTCTTCAAGTGTGTCAGGGTCTTTGTATAGTTCGCTGTAGAATTTAGTCACGAGTTGTATTATTTCATTTCTGTCTATAATTCTGGTGTTTTCGTTTGTTATGTCCTCCGGAGGCGTGTCAGCCGGGAGCTGACAGCCGTGCCGGACGCATCAAGGAATTTGGATATCGGTCAAAATACTTGGAAATTCCAAGTTTGACCAAATCCAAATTTCTAATTGATTCGATGCAGGGAAATTCCACTTTTGATACGTAAAACAAAGGATTTGTTTTACATAAAAGCAGGTAGATTTTCTCTCATCGATCAGTCGAGCTTGCCTCTTCTACTGTAGACCTAGTCGGTGCTATTATTGTTCCAACTAAGTTATTGTTTTATTTCTGATTTTCTGTATACCTTTTTTATTTTAGCATTATTGTATATTCAGACATTTTCAGGTTAGGATATTACATTGATCTATATTTGTTTATGTACTGATTGTTTATTTTTCTTGTATTTTGTGTCTAAGTTGTTCTTCCGTAAGTTAAGAACACTTAGAAATATTTATCTTGCTTTTTCTATTTTATATTTTGATTTGTACTTTGTCTAAGTAGTTCTTTCCGGTAAGTCAAAGAACTCTTAGAAATATTTTCATAATCATTGTTGCATTATTATTTCCGATATTTTATCTAAGATATTTTCTTTCTTAAGTTAAGAAAATACTTAATACATTTGTTTCTTTCATTTTCTATTTTATGCTAAGTTGTTTCTTCCGTAAGTCAAGAAACACTTAGCAATATTTTCACATCTTTTCTATATTTGATTTTTCTTATTTTCTATTATAAGTCGTTTCTTCCATAAGTCAAGAAACACTTATAAATATTTCCATATTTTACTCTCACATTTACATATTTCATTTATCTATATTTCTGTCCTAAGTTGTTCCTTCCGTAAGTCAAGAAACACTTAGAAACATTTTTTCTTTGCATTATATTTTTATACCATTTAATTTACCTAATTGTTTACTAAGTTATTCCTTCCGTAAGTCAAGGAATACTTAGATCATTTTTACCTATCTGTTTTCCATTTTTGCTCTGTTACTTTGTAACTGTTCCTTGGAACCGTTACCTATAACAGATATTTGTCACTGGAACTGTTATTTATAACAGCGGTAGTATTTAACCTTTCTACCAGCGACAAACCAAAGATGGTGAATACCCGACCCAATTCCGGGGATAGGAAGAAGCCCGAAGAGCCGGCGATTTGTCCTACAGGCCCAAATGCCCCCTCTCGGCAACAGTTAGAGCAACAATTTGCTTCATCCCAATGATTAATGCTTTTCTTGTTTTCTTATAGTTTTTCATGTCTCGATTGCATTTTCTATACAAAGTTAGTGTATTGTATTCTCTGTATGTTACTTACTTTCATTTCCCTTCTTTGTTTTAGCATTATTTTAGTTTTATCAGACAGTTTACTATGCAGGCCTCCGATTTCTTTGGAACTATCAAGGATGATTTCCATTAATTGAGAGCTGTCGATTTGGTCATGTAATCTTTTATCAATTGTCCTTTAGTAGTGATCTGACTTTTCTTTTAGATTGTTAATATTTATACCGGTTACTCTTGGTTTTGTGATTAATTTTATTCTTTCTAGTTTCGGATCTAGAACAATTTTTGCTCTGATTAGTTTATGGTCACTGCCTGTTTGAAATTTATTTATTACACTTACATATTTTATTGAAGCAATCTTGTTGGTTACAATGAAGTCAATTTCGTTCTTAGTGATTCCATTTGGTGCTACCCAAGTCCATTTTCTGTTCGATTTTTTCTTAAAGAATGTATTTGCAATTGGCATGTTTTGGTAGTGTGCAGTTTTTTACTTGACAAATCCATAGGAAGGGAGCACTTAAGGTTGCTGTCTATAAAAATACCAAGAATTTTTACAAGAATCAACGATACTGATCTAGCTGTTATTAAGAAGCAAGGGTTGCAGATCTCCTTTATAGGATAATGCTATTGTCTTAACCACGTTAAAAGAGAGTAAATTAGAGTCAGACCAGGTTTTTATTTTAACCAGGTTAAGAGTTGCAATATTGGAGGTCCTCCAGGTAATACTGGTATTATTAGCAAAAAGAAAAATTTTTTCATCGATTTTTAAGTTAGTGATGTCATTTATAAAGACAAGGAAAAGTACTGTACTGAACCTTGTGGTACTCCACATACAATGCTTTTGTAATTAGAGTCAGTAACTAACTAGTTGTTTCCTATTCCTCAAGTAAGATTGGAATCAATTCAAAGAAATACCTCGAATTCCGTAGAAAGTTAGTTTTTTATCAAAATGTCGTGATTTACATAGTCAAAAGCTTTGGCATAGTCACAAAAAACAGTGGCAGTATAACGGTTATTGTTTAGTGCTTGATAGACCTCATGTAGTACAGAAAACATAACATCGCTGGTATTAGATAAAAAGAAAAACTGACTTTATGATAAAATGTTTTCAACTAGAAAGGACATTAGTCGGGCTTGTATAAGTCTCTCGATAATTTTGGATAAGACCGGTAGTAAGGCAATAGGTCTATAGTTGCAGACATTAGATTTTTCACCACCCTTATGAAGAGGAATAATAATGGCTGTCTTTAGGCACTATGGAAATATACCTTTTTCAAAAGAATCGTTAATTATTGAAACCAAGACTTCTAACACACTTTTTGGGAGATTTAAGAAAAATTTTATGGATATTCCATCAGTACTAGAGGAAGATTTGCTTTTGATACTACTGATTGTCTGGATCAGTTCATATTTATCAACTGGTCTTATAAAGAGTGAATTCGAGACCTTTTTTTAAATTGGGGAGATAGGAAATAGGATCTTTTTGTGACAAAATAGTTAATATATTTTTACTTACATTAACGAAGTATTCATTTAGATTTTCAGGGTTTGAAAGGGAAATTTTTTAAGCTGTGTTAGTTTTATTTACAAAATCGTTTATTATGGACCAAGTTTCTCTTGCAACATTTTTAAAGCTTCCCAGACGATTGTGATAGTACATTTTTTTGACTATTTTGATAAGTTTTAGATAAGTTCCTAATGTACTTGGAAACATATTTAGTGACAAAGACGTTGATAGTAAATTTCTTGAGGTACAGTAGTGAATGCATATTCTTGGCTGATATGCGAATACCTTTCGTAGTCCGTGGTTTTGATGTTTTAACTTAATTGTAATTAAAGGAAATGCCTTATTGAAAATACAAACAAGCCTATCTAAAAAATCACTGAAATTATAGTCAACGTCCATAGAAGGAAAGTGCCACCCAGAAGTCAAGCACAAATTTTGAAATTTACGAAAGTTCTGAGCGGAAAAAATTATATCTAACCGTTGGGTTTTCGAGGATTGTTTGTTAAGAGTGTTAAACTTGGTATATACTGCTTCATAAATAATTGTAGAGCGTACATCAAGGGGTGAGTCAAGGTAAAAAATTGGAAGAATCAATTTACATGACGAGGGGTGACCTTTATTCAACATGTAAACTTTTAAAATTTTATTGAAGCCTATAAAAATAATAAATAAATAATAAAATGACTTTATTTAATTTTAAACATAATATTTATATTTTAAAAATACAGAAAACGTATAAAGCTTCGCGATAGTCTACAGTACCGCCTACTATACCACCTTTTTATGAAACGGAACATGTGTTACTCCTACAGACGGTTAGCAAACTACCCTTATTAATTACGCCACAAAAACAGCGCAAGAAAAACATCCACCAACGCGGAAAGGAGAAACACCGGAATTTAAATTTTTCAAATTTTTTCCCTGCAAAAATCCAGAAATCGCCTTTTAAAAATACGCAGAAAGAGTGAGAGCTCTCGTTCCTGTTGAATATGGAACATCTCACACAGCTTTATGATAATGTTTTGTTTTGAAAGAAAATAATTCACCTCTATTAAAATGCCTTTAGTAAAATTTACGAAGCACCGCTTAAATCGCTCTCCGGTCTCCGAAGAATAAAGCAAAAACGGAACCAAAACAAATGGACCTTCACAAAAAACTCTTCCAGTTAATTTTCTACAGAATACGAATAGTTGACGATAGAGAAATACGAATAATATTCACAAGTTTGTACGATTTTTGTTTTCTTTATTTAATATATAAGAGAGATATTTCATAGTAAAACAATAAAGTTCATCTTTAATGAAAAGAAAATAATATTTCTCTTACGAAATTATCAATATAACAGTATCGTATTATTTGACTTTCTTTTATGTTTTTCAACGTTTTTGTAAATATTTCTATCAATACAGCAATTTATACCGGAACAACAACTCACAACAAAACGGAGTTCATTTTGAAAACGTCTTCTTTCATGCAATCCCAGAAGAATCCATTACAAATAGCCATTTTCCCGAGTGGCGTACGACAAACAAAACAATAAGAATATATCTTCCATATTGCTGAGTCGTTTCTGAAACAAAATACGAAATATCCCGCTAATATATCGAACAATAAGTACTATATATAGTGTAAAACAAAACAAGTGCTCCGATATATCTGACACCCCCATAAAGTTCCATTACAAACAGATACAACAGACAATAACGCATGTTATCGACGGTGGAGCGTTTATCTTTGCGGGAAAACATTTGCCGATTATCAGAGTGCGGCATTGGACGAACTAGATTGTAGTTATTTGCCAGGGTAGGATCGTGCAAAAAATTAAAGAAATTGTGCCATATAACTTGTCTGATTTTCTGATTTCAGCTATTCTTATGATTGAGATAAAAAAACCGAAATAAAGGGCTTAAAAGCGTTTAAGCACTTAGAGGTTCCACTTAGAGTCCACGCTTCTACTCCATATAATAGTACTAAAGAGATATAACAATGTGATATTCTATCGGTTCTAAAGTCAATATTAAGATCTAGCCCTGTCTGGTTAAAAAAAAAGGTGGAAAAATGTTTCGCAGATATCTGAAGCTTTTAAGACATAGGTGGGGGATACTAGATGATGAATAGATGAAAAGATACTCCTAGTTTTACCTTGCGCTTTTTTAAGCAATAATTTATGGTCACAATTTGATTTTTTGTCTATAAATTTTTTCCCTTATATTTTAAATAAACAATATTTATGTCATTTTTTTATGTCAAGAATATCTTTATTTTCCCGTTTTTTAATTAAAATTGATACATAATTTACAGAGATATTTGCAAAAAAGCAGTTTTTTTGCACTAATTTATAAATTTTATTAATTTTTTTATTAACAAAATAAAATGGTATTACAACATCAAGGAATTACCATCTTTTAGATTTGTGCGAAATTTCCCCCGATCAGTCAAATATTTTATAAGTTATTTAATTTGTTTATCCCTGAGGCTAATTATTTAAACTATTGAGCTTGCCCTATGCATGATGCTAGACACATTCAGCAAATTTCATAGGGTTCTTTAAGACTTAACTATCTCAGAAGTTAAATGCATATTGCGTTTTCATCGAAATTATTTACAAAATAAACGTTTGAAAAAGGGGTATTTTTTTACTTATAAACAATTGTAATAACTTTTATATTTTTCAAGCTACAGACTTGTACGTACAACCATTAGATAGCTGGTAAAAAAGCTCACAATAAAAAATAAAAAACCTTCTATGACCAATTGGAACGAAGTTAGTGACTATTTTTAAAAAAATCATATCTCCATTGTTTATAAACATTAAGAAGTAAAATTTGCACAAATTTTGAATGAAAATCTAAACTTTATATTGAAACTTATAGCTATAAAATTTATCAATTTATCTAATTTTTCGAAACGACGGTACTTTCGAAAGATCGACATAGGAAAGTGGAGAGGATATCTGTTTCAGCTCTTTTTCTTATTCTGGGGTAGTTCGTCGAAATATAAATGACTACATAGTTTTCACTGGCCGGAAAATATGGGAAAACTCGGAAAAATTGAGTCCATTTGAAATTCACCCTAAATACTTACTTTTTTTTAATTTGCTCGAATAGTCTGTCGCAGTATTAATAATGATGACATAATTTTCACCCCCCATAAATCTCGGAAAATCCCGGAAAATCAACAGATGTTTTTTCATTTTATATCAATGATGTAATAATACTTATATATTTTATAAATTAAATTTCAGGTAATTTTTTACACATTATATTATTTTATTCCTTATATTAATTATAATTGTTTGTATTTTTATAATTAACAATATTGATTTTTATTCTATTTTTCTTACAAATAAGATATACAATATTAATCTAATCTGCCTTACTGCTTTGATAAAATAAGTCGATTTTTTCATCACTTGCCTTATTAAATTTTGCAATGTTTATTGAACTTTACTTTTTTTATTTTCTCTTCATACATTGGTTTAAAAGTTAAAATTTGGTTCATTTATTCGACTTCACTGTCAGGTCTGAACCTTTTTGTTTCAGGTTGTTTGTCTTCACTTATTAAGTCAGTCTTTTCATACATTAACATATTAATGGGCGATCTTAATGCCAAGGTGGGTCAAGGTAAGGTAGGAGAACAAGTAGGAAAATATGGGCTTGGAAACAGAAATGACAGAGGAGATCGATTGATTCAATTTTGCCAAAGTGAAGACTTCGTAATAACAAATACCTTTTTCAAATTACCTCCTCGACGGTTATATACATGGACATCTCCACAACATACCAAAGAAAAAATAGTGAGAAATCAAATAGACTACATTATGATAGCAAGAAGGTATCATAATGCTGTTAAATGTACTAAGACGTACCCAGAAGCTGATATAGGCTCAGATCATAACCCGGTAGTTACTGTGATAGAGGCGAGACCAAAAAAGATAAGAAGACCACACAAAAGGCACTAGATTTAAATAAACTTAGAAACAAAAATATACGACAAGAAACAGGAGAAGAAATAAATGAAAACCTCCGTTCAGTGCAGCAACAAATTAACGATACAAACAACGTTAACTAAAAATTAAAGTACATAAATACAGCTAGCTATACAAACAGCAGGAAAAAAACATCTTATAAAAACAACAACAAAGAATAAGGGGTGGATGACACAAGATATACTAGACTTGATGGAACAAAGAAGAAAGATGAAGAATTACCCAGACAAATACAAAGAAATAAATAAACACATAAAAAAGAGAATAAAAGAAGCCAAAGAGGAGTGGATTAAAGAACAATGTAAAGAAATGGAAACCTATGAGAAAAAGTACGATGCGTTCAATATGCACAAAAAAGTAAAAGAGATAACAGGAAGCATAAAGAAATGCCAAATAGGTAAACTTAAATAATAAAGATGGAAATCTTATTGTAGATCTAGAGAATAAAATAAAAAGATGGACAGAATACCTGAATGAATTATTTGAAGACGATAGAAACAACTTAACTTAGATAATCAATGCAACTGGGCCAGACATATTGAAAGAAGAAGTAGAATACGCAATAAGAAACGCTAAAAATGGAAAAGCAAATGGACCTGATGAAATTCCTACAGAACTGTTGAAGCTTTTGAATGATAAATCCGTAACCATAATATTAAATTTTGCAGCGAGGAGCTAAAACAGTTTCCCCTCCACTTTCCTATGTCGATCTTTCGAAAGTAACTTCGTTTCGAAAGGTTTTAAGTTTCGAAAAATTGGATGAATTTTATAGCTATAAAATTCAATATAAAGTTTAGATTTTCATTCAAAATTTGTGCAAATTTTACTTCTTAATGTTTATAAACGATGGAGATATAATTAACAAAAAAATTGTCGCTAACTTGTACATGTCTGTAGCTTGAAAAATATAGAAGTTATTACAATTGTTTATAAGTAAAAAACATACCCCTTTTACAAACGTCTATTTTGTAAATAATTTCGATAAAAACTCAATATTCATTTAACTTCTGAGATAGTATAAGTCTCAAAGAATCCTATGAAATTTGTTAAATGTGTCTAGCATCATTCATAGGGCAAGTTCAATGGTTTAAATAATTAGTCCCAGGGATAAACAAATTGAATAACTTTTAAACTATTTAACCGATCGGGGGGAAATTTCGCACAAATTTAAAGGACGGTAATTCCTCAATGTTGAAATGTATTAATAACATTTTATGTTATTAATAAAAAAATTAATTAAATTTGTAAATTAGTCCAAAAAAAACTGGTTTTTTGCAAATATCTCCGTAAATTATTTATCAATTTTAATTGAAAAAACGGGAAAATAAAGATATTCTTGATATAAAAAAAATGGTATAAATATTGTTTATTTAAATTATAAGGGAAAAAACTTATAGATAAAAAATCAAATTCTGACCATAAATTATTGTTTAAAAAAAACGCAAGGTAAAAATAGGAGTATCTTTTTATCTATTCGTCATCTAGTAACCCCCACCTATGTCTTAAAAGCTTCAGATATCTGCGAAACATTTTGCCGTGAAATCGATGATTTTTGTATAACTGGGTTATATTAGACTAGATTAGACTGGGCTAATCGTGGGCTCACAGGAAGTTTCTCATTTTTGCAATCGTTCCTCGTGTTTTAATTTCTACGATTGGATATCAGCTCTCTTTGGTATTACTAGCCAGATACACAAGTTTCTTCATTCTACATCGCTCTACTACCTAATCTCTGACTTTAATACCGTCATCACGTATGTAATTTTGTGTCCTATCTTTTATATTTTTGATTTTCTTAACTTTAAGTTTTAATCCATACCGATCACAGCTCTTGAAGGTCATCACTGTAATTAGCAAGTACTAGGGGATCGTTGGCATATCTAATGCTGTTTAAGTTTACGTCATTTAATACAATTCCATTTGTTGTTTATATTTAGGCTTCCTTTAATATTTTCTCTGAATACAAGTTCAAGAGGTGAGAATATACAGCGTTGTCTAACTCCTTTTCTCCTCTTTTTATATTTACTTCATCCGATAGTTCTTGTTCAACTCTCATTTTTGTCATTTGATGCCAGTATAGATTTGTTTTTATTCGAAAGTCTTTATCGTCCATTCTAGTTTTCAATATCGTTAGCAGTTTAAGTCGGACCTGGTCAAAAGTCATTTAAAAAAAATTTCACTATATAGGTATAATGCAGTAATGAAGTTGAGGTTTGGAGAATGACGGAATGTTTAAAAATTAGTTACTAATAATAAGAAATACAGTGCAGAAAGGATACCCAAGAGGACAGTTGTATTTCAGTCTCTAGGTGGAATAAAAATATATAGTATGAAGCATAGTAAAACGAAAAAGATATAGAAAAACATGTACAGGTGCTGTGGATTATTTCAGAAAACAAAATACCATGGAGAAGGAAAGTATATAGATTGATTACACCAGCAATTTTTCTGCTCGATTTTAATTTCTTATCGCATATACTCTAGCAAACAAAAAATTTAATTAGTCATCAAAAGTCACGCTGGTAAGAACTGGTCAAAAGTAGACAAAATCACGTATCAATCAAGAAGTCTCGGAAATTTTGAATTCGATCATTGGCAACGAGTAAGAAAGTATATTTCCTTGCTAGTCACTTTGATTTGTAATTTGTAGAATATTATATTTCTACTTATAATAATAAAAATACTACATTAGATCAAGTTTATAAAATAAGTTTTCATTCGCATTAAAAATGACGTCTATAGAGTAGCGGATGAAAGGGTAGTCGACTATATCCTAAAGATGTAAAATACTCAAAATAGTATATTCATTTTATTTCAGAAGGATATTCAATTATTTCATTATCATAGTCATTAACATCTTGGCAGGTGTGTTGTTGTTCATCATTGAGCTTTGCCAGCTCGGATAATCTGACCAATGATACTTCTCGATTGGTCGCGGTTATCTGTTACATGTACTGTCTCAGTATACTGCTTGTTGAGAAGCTTAAAAATGATATTGGAAAAGCTCACCAAGATTGAAGACAAAATAACTCAAATCGATATTAGAGTTACCCGACTAGAGCATAGTGCTAAAGGAGCTATTCCGAAAGTCAGAAATGGCTAAGGACCTCCGAATAATGGCGTGGAACGCAAATGCACTATTACAATTCAATCTGTTTTTGAAACACACTTGACTAAACAGTTATATGTAAAATTTAGGGGTATAAAGTATATTCTACTGTACACCAAGATAATGCAGCTAAAGGAGGAAGCGCTATCATAATAATGAGAAATTATAATATGTAACTGAGCACATATAAGCTACAACAGTATGTGTTAAGATGCAAACAAGTTCAATATATTGTTCTTCTAGACACTCTATTAAAAGAGAACAATATAAAGAGTTTATAAACACTTTAGGAAAAAGATATATCATCGGTAGCGACTTTAATGCAAAGAATATCCACTGGGGCTCTAGGCTAACTACAGCTAAAGAAAAAAAACTATTGTCAGCTGTTAAGGAACAAAAGGATAAAGTAATATCTACTGGTAGACCAACACTGGCCTACCGATAGGAACTAAATTCCAGACCTGATAGATTTTTTATTTACAAAAATATCTCAGCTAACTATCTGGATATCAATGATGGCTGGAACATGAAATCTGATCACTCACCGATAACTTTAACTATGAGTGATACAGTGATCAAAAAAGGAATCAATCCAATATTGATTAATAAAAAACTGACTAGGAGAGCTTTAAAATAAACATTAAACACAAAATTATTCTTGCTGTGCCATTGAGAAACACGAGGCAACTTGACGACGAATTAGAAGTTTTTATAAAAAATTTCCAACAGGTAGCTTGGAAAAATACTCCCACAATAACTTCTAGAACAAAAGGAAAATCTATCCAAAAGAAATCAGAGAACTCATAGTAGAAAAATGGAAGATAGGAAAAAAAGGGAAAAGGAAAAAATGGCAGCAATACAAAGCTTCACAAGATAAGACTAGTCTAAATAATGCTACACAAAATCTAAAAAATGAGATACAGAATATAAAAAATTCAACAATTAATTACTTTTTAAGTAATTTAACAGATGACCAGAACACAGATCATTCGTTATGGAAGGCACCAAAAATAATGAAGAGACCAATTATTCATTCTCCTCCTATCAAGTTGGAAAACGGCAACTGGGCTAGAAGTAACGAACAGAAATTAAAACGATTTGCAGATCATTTAGAAAGCACGTTCAAACCCAATGACAATGATGGTGAAGAACTGAGATAGAAAAAACCATTCCAAACCGAAGAAAGAATAACGTTGACATCATTTAGAGAAATATCAACAGAGATAAAAGGGAATATAAATCCTAAGAAAGCTCCAGAAAATAATCTCATAACAGGAGAACTATTAAAAAATCTACCAAGAAAAGCCATAGTTAAGCTGACATACCTAATAAATGCTGTTTTTAAAGGAGCTATTCTGACTCTATAACTATTTGATTTCAGAACTAAACATTCCAATATAGATCAAGTTTACAGAATAACGAATATAATAGAAAAAACATTAGAAGAAAAGAAAGTCTGCTCTACAATCTTCTTGAACGTATCACAGGCGTTTGATAAAGTCTGGCATGAGGGTTTAAACTATAAACTAAGAACGTTCATTCCTAAACAGTATTTAGAAATCTTAGAATCATACATTGCGAATAGATATTTCAGAGTAAAACAAGAAGAAGTGTACACCGACTTAGGGGAAATCAAAGCTGGTGTGCCACAAGGGAGTATATTAGGTCTGATCCTGTACCTATTGTATACGTGTGACATTCCAGAGCTAGAACAAAACACTATTACCACCTTCGCGGATGATACAGCCATACTAGCGATAGGAGACACTAGTGAAGAAGCGACTGATAAGTTGCAACTATCAGTAAATAAAATACATACCTGGGCCAGAAAATGGCGAATACAATTAAATAAGACTAAATTTGCACACATTAACTTTACAAGTAAACAAATAGAAAATTTCCCAGTTAGAATAAATGATAATCAAGTTCCTTATGCAACATCAGCAAAATACTTGGACCGTCGACGCGAGGCTGCGCTGGAAAATCCATGGCAAAAAGAAAAGAGGGGAGCTTGATTCAACATTATCGATTCATAAATCATCCATAATAAATTATCCATTTACAAGCAAGTACTGAGGCCAGTATGGGTATATGGGTGCTAACTCTGGGGTTGTACCGAAGCTAGTATTCCACATATTATCCAAAGATTTTAAAACAAAGTACTGAGGAACATTGTTGATGCTCGTTGGTATATCCGTAACAGCAACTTCCACCAGGACATAGGTATGGAAATTGTGACCGAAGTAATCAAGAAAAGAGCAGTAAGTCACGAGCAGAGGCTGTGAATGTCGAGGCAATCCAGCTTCTTGACAACACTGAACTAAAGAGAAGACTCGTAAGGACAAAACCACTTAAGTTAGTGTAAATGTGTAACAGCATAGTGTAAAAAGCAGAGTATACTGCTGTTATGTTATTGCATGTTAGTTTTAGTGCATTAGTTGATGGATAAAATAAGAGTAAGCCATAGGGTAAGCCCTTAGATTTAAGTATTTGCTGTTTATTAAGTTAGGTCAGAAAATAACTGATAATTGGTCATTCGTGACCAGATAGCAGTATACAAACATCGTACAGGTATTATAAAAAAAATATATGTAGTAATCTTGAACGACAAGAGAAAAGCCAATTTTTTCCACTATCTTAATTCTTTGTTTTATTTAAGAAGACCAATAATTCATAGTTTTTGTTTTGTTGTATGTTTGTTTTTGTGCTTCATTGTTTCGAGCCCGTCCTGCACTTGTACTTATTAAACCCAGATTCGATTAAACCGTATACAATTCAGTTGGGGTATGCGGGGATGCAGAAAAACTTCTGGGTGTTCGGGGAGTGCAACTGACATGAAAGTCTCCAAAACTCTCTCTCTCTCTGCGAGATGATCATTTATAATTTCATATCGTTGTTGTACAAATGAAATATGTTCTCTTGATGTATATCTCTAGGGGGAAAACTGCGCACAAGACGAATTCCAACTTTGAAAGCAATTAGGGGTAATTCATTGTAAATTAATCATGGCGAAGAGGGCTGTAGATCGGGATTTTTAGTCGATATTTCACAAACTCGTGGAGATTTATAAAGTACTAAAGTTAATTGGAGGAAGGGGTTCGATACGAAGTTTTTCAAATGGTAAAAATAAAAATTGGCAGCTTTTGTTTGAGCTGGAAATTACGAACGTTTATACAGGGTCTACAGTTTATATACACTAAACAACGCAAAGACTAGCCTATTTAAAAGCAAAACATAGTCATTTCCAGAAGAAATTAAAAGATCCTAAAAATACCAATAAGGCAATTATTTACCTTAGTTGACGCCACAGGACTTATTATAGTTTAATGGAAAAAACAAGGTATGCTACAAAGATCTTACGATCAAGAGCCAGAGATTGATGAGTCTCGCCTAAACTAAGAAGAAGAAGCTGACGTCAACGTTAATGGCAACACGTTAAACCACCTTAGATTCGCTGACGACATCGTGATGATAGCGTAAAACTACACGGTTTTTATTAATATTTAGGTAACATTTAATTAATAAAATATAAGCTTGGAAATATCATCGTAATAGCAAAAACAGTGGGTTGCAATTCAATTAAATGTTTACCTTGCCCAAACCTTACTATCGCCGAGAGAAGACAGGAAAGGGAAAGGTCAATTGAAAGATGGCAAGAAGAATGGAACAAAACAGGGGATGTGGTACAGTGGACAAAGATGCTGATCCCGAACCTAAGAAATTTGGTGAACTTTGGTCAGAGGCGACAGGATTATTTCCTAACGCAGGATCTCGCAGAACACGGGTGTTTTAGGGCCTATCTCTCTAGGTTCCGAAAGGCTGACACAGATGAATGCCTATACTGTGGACACTCGAACACTGTGACACATACGATGTAGGCGTGCAACAGATGGATAATAGAAATGAACATTACCGAAAGAGAGACATAAGTGAATTTTGCTACAGTGAGAGAAATGATTGAAAATAAAGCAGGTTGAACTAGTATACGCAACTATATCCATGCAGTGATCAAGAAAAAAAGGGGAATAAAGACAGCTGGACCAACCGCAAAGGTAAGAGGGAAAGATGCTGGAAGTTCAAGGTAGAAAAGTGAGTCAGATTATATGAGTTAGACTTTGTGAGTTGGAAAGGTGGGGAAGTGGGGAAGGACGAAATGCCCGTCTGGGAGTGATGCCGTACTACTAGCGATGAGGGTCTTTCTTCCACGCGCTACCTGGAACGATACATGGAGCCTTTTTGCTGACAGTTTGTGGATGAATGAAGGTAGTGCTTCGGAAATGATGTCTTACAGCGGGTATTCCGCTTCCATATCGATTGATGACAGAGGAGGGTCTGGTTTAGCAGGTAGGCGTCCAGCGTAGACTCGGCGACGAGATGGAGTTTAAAAGTACCTCGGAAACTATCGCCGGGAGTATGAAGAACGAATCTTACACTAAGGTCAGTCAGGCAACATCCTGGACTGAAATGTCTTTTGAAGATTCTAGACCCCCTCTATAAAGACAAACAAAAATCAATTCAATATCATATGAACAAATATGTGAGTTAACAGTGAAAAACCTCTTACGTGACCCTGTAGGGTCAGCAGAAATAACTTGTCATAGCCTTAGTATTTAACAGCAACTTTTAGTTTCACGATATTATTATTAGTAGTAGAGATTCTCTTGTTTACGCTATCGAACTAACCCAGGTTCCGATTGTAATATTGGGTTATTAATAAGGAACAAAAAAAAAAAAAAAAAACGATACATGGAGCGAGCCTTTTTGCTGACAGTTTGTGGATGAATGAAGGTAGTGCTTCGGAAATGATGTCTTACAGCGGGTATTCCGCTTCCATATCGATTGATGACAGAGGAGGGTCTGGTTTAGCAGGTAGGCGTCCAGCGTAGACTCGGCGACGAGATGGAGTTTAAAAGTACCTCGGAAACTATCGCCGGGAGTATGAAGAACGAATCCTACACTAAGGTCAGTCAGGCAACATCCTGGACTGAAATGTCTTTTGAAGATTCTAGACCCCCTCTATAAAGACAAACAAAAATCAATTCAATATCATATGAACAAATATGTGAGTTAACAGTGAAAAACCTCTTACGTGACCCTGCAGGGTCAGCAGAAATAACTTGTCATAGCCTTAGTATTTAACAGCAACTTTTAGTTTCACGATATTATTATTAGTAGTAGAGATTCTCTTGTTTACGCTATCGAACTAACCCAGGTTCCGATTGTAATATTGGGTTATTAATAAGGAACAAAAAAAAAAAAAAAAAAACGATACATGGAGCGAGCCTTTTTGCTGACAGTTTGTGGATGAATGAAGGTAGTGCTTCGGAAATGATGTCTTACAGCGGGTATTCCGCTTCCATATCGATTGATGACAGAGGAGGGTCTGGTTTAGCAGGTAGGCGTCCAGCGTAGACTCGGCGACGAGATGGAGTTTAAAAGTACCTCGGAAACTATCGCCGGGAGTATGAAGAACGAATCTTACACTAAGGTCAGTCAGGCAACATCCTGGACTGAAATGTCTTTTGAAGATTCTAGACCCCCTCTATAAAGACAAACAAAAATCAATTCAATATCATATGAACAAATATGTGAGTTAACAGTGAAAAACCTCTTACGTGACCCTGTAGGGTCAGCAGAAATAACTTGTCATAGCCTTAGTATTTAACAGCAACTTTTAGTTTCACGATATTATTATTAGTAGTAGAGATTCTCTTGTTTACGCTATCGAACTAACCCAGGTTCCGATTGTAATATTGGGTTATTAATAAGGAACAAAAAAAAAAAAAAAAAACGATACATGGAGCGAGCCTTTTTGCTGACAGTTTGTGGATGAATGAAGGTAGTGCTTCGGAAATGATGTCTTACAGCGGGTATTCCGCTTCCATATCGATTGATGACAGAGGAGGGTCTGGTTTAGCAGGTAGGCGTCCAGCGTAGACTCGGCGACGAGATGGAGTTTAAAAGTACCTCGGAAACTATCGCCGGGAGTATGAAGAACGAATCCTACACTAAGGTCAGTCAGGCAACATCCTGGACTGAAATGTCTTTTGAAGATTCTAGACCCCCTCTATAAAGACAAACAAAAATCAATTCAATATCATATGAACAAATATGTGAGTTAACAGTGAAAAACCTCTTACGTGACCCTGCAGGGTCAGCAGAAATAACTTGTCATAGCCTTAGTATTTAACAGCAACTTTTAGTTTCACGATATTATTATTAGTAGTAGAGATTCTCTTGTTTACGCTATCGAACTAACCCAGGTTCCGATTGTAATATTGGGTTATTAATAAGGAACAAAAAAAAAAAAAAAAAAACGATACATGGAGCGAGCCTTTTTGCTGACAGTTTGTGGATGAATGAAGGTAGTGCTTCGGAAATGATGTCTTACAGCGGGTATTCCGCTTCCATATCGATTGATGACAGAGGAGGGTCTGGTTTAGCAGGTAGGCGTCCAGCGTAGACTCGGCGACGAGATGGAGTTTAAAAGTACCTCGGAAACTATCGCCGGGAGTATGAAGAACGAATCCTACACTAAGGTCAGTCAGGCAACATCCTGGACTGAAATGTCTTTTGAAGATTCTAGACCCCCTCTATAAAGACAAACAAAAATCAATTCAATATCATATGAACAAATATGTGAGTTAACAGTGAAAAACCTCTTACGTGACCCTGCAGGGTCAGCAGAAATAACTTGTCATAGCCTTAGTATTTAACAGCAACTTTTAGTTTCACGATATTATTATTAGTAGTAGAGATTCTCTTGTTTACGCTATCGAACTAACCCAGGTTCCGATTGTAATATTGGGTTATTAATAAGGAACAAAAAAAAAAAAAAAAATTAGAGGCATTTGAACTGTGGATGTATCGCAGAATCCTGAGAATATCATGGACCGAGAGAGTCACAAATGTAGAGGTCTTGAGAAGAATGAATAAAGAAAAGGAAGTCATATTTACGATCCAAAAACGAAAACTGCAATACTTGGGACACATTACAAGAGGCGAAAGATATGACCTGCTTCGAATAATTATGCAAGGGAAAATAGCAGGAAAAAGGTCCATAGGAAGAAGACGAAAGTCCTGGCTAAAGAATCTACGGGAATGGTATAGCTGTAGCAGCAACGAATTGTTTCGGTCAGCAGTTTCGAAAATACGTATAGCCCTGATGATCGCCAACCTTCGGAACGAAGATGGCACTTGAAGAAGAAGAAGAATAAGGAACAAAAAAGTGCATTATTTATTTTTTGGAGTACAACATGGAAAATCGGTTAGGCTAGCCTGGTGAAGGGCATCACCACATGGCTGTCTAAAGAATAATAATCTAGTCATGAGCAGAATAATTGAAATCAAAAGCTGAAAATGGAGTATAAAAAATTGAAACCGAAATGAAAATGAAAAAGTATCCATCCCTTAAATACTGGAAGCCTCCAAAAAACTAGCTATTGCCATCATTTAAGTAACGTTTCATGGACAATCGAAGAGTCTTCAAGACCACATCGTTCTGGAATCACAACTACTTCTGGACGCAACAAGTCAAAAATAGTACACTCAAGAAAGCCAATACAAAAAAAATACTTAGAAGAGCAGCTTATGGGATGATTGACAAAGCCCATTGTCATTGAGAAAACCTGGATAAAAAATAATTAAAACAAAGATATTTTTAGCTCAAAGTTTTAAAAGATTGTAAAGCTTTATAAATAACTAGTGATTTTGCACATTATCACGACGTTATCACGACGGAAGATCCAATCAATTGCCTTACACAATTATCCCAATAAATTTTCTCTGACTTACTACTATTTAAGACTAGGACGTAAACAAAATGATATTTTAGTCTGTTGTACAATTCTCATAACGAATAAGTAATTTATGGAGAATTGCTGAACTTTTGCGTAAAGTCGTCTTATGAATTCGGTCTAAGTAAAAAAACCAGCGTAATTCTAGTTTGGCAATTCATTTGCTGGGAAAGCTAGAGTTTTGCATGAAAGGGCGGGTCCTTTCACCTCCAGATAAATATTGATTTATCTGACAGATCTGGATCTGGGATAGAGATTTTATTCATAAAATAAAATGTACTCGTCTTTTCACGTCAAATTATGTTAAAGTTACTTATCTTTAATAAAAACGTAAAATTTATTTCGGAATACACCAATATTTAATCTTTCTTTCTTTCTTTCTCCCCTTCCTTTTACCCTATCAGGGTGTCGGATTTGGGCTAGCTATTTTAATTTCATTTACCCACCTCTTCCATTCTTTTCTGTTTCCTGCCATTATTTTCAATTCCTCGAGTGATTTTTGTTTAAGTTTTCCCGCCCCTACTACTTGCTGTATCCATTTTTTTCTTGGTCTGCCTCCTTTTCTTTTTCCGATGTTTTTTGCTTCATAAATTTTTCTTGTTATTCTATTGGATTGCATCCTCATTAGATGCCCATACCAGTTCATTTGTCTCTTTGCTATTTTGTTCATTATCGGTTCCTGGTTGGCCATTCTCCTAATAGTCTCGTTGCTTAATCCATCCCATTTTGTCTTTCCAACTATCCTTCTTAGATGTCTCATCTTCATTGCGTTTATCCTGCTCTTATGTGTTTCCAGAATTGTCCAGTTTTCACTTGCATAGAGCACAGTCGGTATCACTATTGTGTTATGTATATATACCAATATTTAATCAATTAATTAATAAAAAACTGATATGTCATGTGATTTCCATTTTGATTTTATTAATTGTCAAAGAAATTACACTAATGTTTTATTATCTCTTTTGATTATGCAATTTGTGGTGGCAGGAATCAATTAAATTACGTAAAGACAAATTTAAAAACGAATAAAAAAAATGACATATGTATATTAATGATTCTTCTGAGATTTCTCCATTACACCAAAATATTATATAAGGTTAGCTCAAACATCTTCAACTTCAGAAAGTTCTATAATTTCATTTAGCAATTCATCTTTAAAATTGTCTTCATTTTGATCTCTCGCTACCGCTAGGTTATAGAATATTGCTGTAGATTAGAACGGTTGAATGTTTTGAACTTTACAATTGGATACAATAGTACCTAAACCTTCTCTTTCATACAAAAAAAGTTTCGTTACATATCTGGTTTTAATATGAAATTCATTACTTATAGAAAGTGTCTTCATGGATTGTTTACTGGACTGGTTAGCACAAATTGTGTCCTTACTGGTTATTGTTATGTCAAAATTCATATTAAGGATAGGGGCAAATGAAGCTTTGCCTACTTCATTGATGATGTCAACTCACGCTAACAGTAGTAACATCCCGGTATGTTAACTTTTTGAAATTATCGCTCTGTCTGTGTATGAGCTTAACTTAATGTCATTCGAAAGTTGCTGAATACATGCTTGTAAAATTGTCATCCTGGTGGCAAGTTTCTTTCTCTTTAGGTCCTTAAAGTGTTCGCTTAGTATTTCGCTGGTAATATAAAATAAATTAACCTTTACCTAGATTAAAACATGGTCAAATGATGATATCTTAAATTAAATATAAAACGTATTGATGTTTAATCAATAAACAGTATCAGTGCTTTTGGAATTCTGTTTCCACCATGTTAGAAAGGATTCTGTTAGAATAATCAATTTTTTATACTTCTGTTTTCTGCATATTTTACATATAAAAACTGAGTTAGTTTTGTTGTTTCTTATAAAAAACTGAACGATTAATTTTTATGGTTCAAGTTAAACTTTTGCTTCACTTTCATTTTCATCTTTTTTGAGCTGAATAGCTTTGTAAGGAAAATCTTAATGAGCAATTTTGATGATGTGTATGGATTCATATAAGAAACATCTTCAATAAAGGAAGAAGTAGCAATAAGTATCCTTTCTTTTCTTCTCCAACTTTTGGCTAATACCCACCCACTATCACACTGAACTTAATATTATATATATATATATATATATATATATATATATATATATATATATATATATATATATATATATATATATATATATATATATATATAGAAAAGAAATTTAATCTTTGCAGATTAGTTAAATAGTAAACTCTTAAATATTGGGGGGAAATCTGCAAGAAAGACTCTAATGTGTATCACTTGTTTCGCCGAACGTTTTCGCCAAAGAGAATTAATTTGGCTTCTTCAGGGCTGAAAGAGAATAAATTATAATTATCTACCATATATTATCTATTAAAACATTATTGATCTTACCGTAACTTAGAATTGTAGAGTTAGAATATTAAAAAACTTTGCTAGTATGTATGCTTTTGCGATGTAGGAATTGTTGCAAGAGAGACATGGAATGTTGTAGACAATATTACTAAGCCTATTGTCTGATATCCATGTCTCTCTTGCAACAATTCCTACATCGGCCAAACATCTCAATTATTGAAATCACGTATTACACTACACAAAAGTGATTCTCGACTTCACCCTGACCGTTGTGCATTAGCCAAACATGTCCATTCCACTGGTCATCTCATGGACTATACGAACACTACAATTCTCCACCGTGAGAACAACAAATCTAAAAGAGAGTTCATTGAAATGCCTTATATTTTCCTTAACGATTTCTCCATTAATGTTAAGAGTGACATTAAGAATCTAAGCGATATATACCACTTGTTACTTAAATCAGATACCAAGAACAATACTATATCACAGATAACTAACTTGACTGATATATCCATTAACAACTAACATACCTTTATAATTAATTTTCATTAACAAAAAAATATATAACATTCCCTTGCTTTTCTTAGATACATCTCAATAAGATGCAATAATACATGAACAATAGAATATAATTAAATAAAGAAAATCAAAATAATATTTCCCTATACTGGGATTTAAATTCATTCGTTTTTACCAATGAACCTTAACGACATAAAGATTCATAAGAACTAATGAAGTTGTCAGCGCTTGCGTTCTGGCTTAAACAGAACCTCACTTTTAAACTTTCTAAAAATCAAAAATTTAGTTATTGCCGACAATTCAAAGAATTACCTCCTTTTAAATGTAGTTACATTGGGTTTTTCGATTAACCTTGGGTAAGCCTTTACGTGTCAAGTTCAAAGCTACCATACATTTCAAACCTCACAAAAAAACTTTTTTTGCATATAGTAACAAAAAACACCACTATGTTACTAGCAAAGTTTTTTAATATTCTAACTCTACAATTCTAAGTTACGGTAAGATCAATAATGTTTTAATAGATAATATATGGTAGCTAATTATAATTTATTCTCTTTCAGCCCTGAAGAAGCCAAATTAATTCTCTTTGGCGAAAACGTTCGGCGAAACAATTGATACACATTAGAGTCTTTCTTGCAGATTTCCCCAATATTTAAGAGTTTACTATTTAACTAATCTGCAAAGATTATATATATATATATATATATATATATATATATATATATATATATATATATATATATATATATAAATTTCATTTTAACCGGTCTTAGAAACCCAAGGCTTCAACGGATTTTTTTCCATTTCTTTCTTTCATGTTCTAGGTTTTTCCAGTCGGGTACCTTAGATCCTTGTACCTCTTGCACATTTAATTGGGATTCTGAAAAACTGTCCTAAATGATTCGGTTTTATCCTCATTACAATGAGGACAATTTTTTTTTCCCATTTATTACTACTCCATATTTCCCGGATTTCCTTTTTAATCTTAGAAGTCTTTTAATTCAGCGGGTTTTCTAGTGCTACACATTGATGCTTGTTATGATATATTGACCGTTTAGTGGGAATGTTTTTACTTTGAGCTTTAATGTGGAGTTTCTAAAAGTAAAATTGCAAAAAGACATAGCTGAGTTAATAGATGAAGTAGAGATCAAAGACAAAATACTCAAGCTATACTACACCCAAATGAGACCTTGCAAAATATAAAAACATTGAATATTACATCGATAAAACCAAAGAATCAAAATAAACAGTATAACAAAATACCATCTTTTTAACGTCCGAAGTACAATGAAAACACATTCCATTTCATTTTTTCAAAAAAACCTTTAACCATGTCATAACTTGTTCGAAAAATAAAATATCTTGTTCGAAAGCGAATGTATGTTCTTCATAGAAAACTTTTCCGCTCTTCCCGTATCGCTGGTCATAGTTTTAAAACGTTTCCTACCGACCTAAAACGTCTGCTCCCTTTTGTTAGTTTTATTGTGTCCAAGTTTGAACGGTTCGAAACGTCACGATAAACAAGCCATCCCGTCCCATCTTTCGGTCGCCCCACATGTCCCGTATCACGGTTCCCGACTCCCGTCTCGCTCCCATCTACCACAATAGAGACTTGAGTTGATACGTCACAGCTTGCAGACTCCGCTAAATTCATTCACTCGGCTGCCGATTGTGGTATCAACCTATATCATACTGGGGCAATGCTTTGCGTCAAAGAGATGTCTTGTGAAGTTTCAAGTTTTGAAAAGACCGGCGCTTACAATTTCCTGAGGGAAGTTTCGGGGAGTATACGGACGGAGGAAAAGTTGCTGTCTGATAGTTGAGATAAAACAATGGAATTTTAATGAACGGTGTGTTGTTGCAACGGCGGTGCTATTCACTTTTCTAGGATATTCTTTGAAAGTTCCGTAGTGGTAAAAGCATATACAACTTTTGACCTGAGGAAACTGAAAAGACGAGAAAATGTTAAATATGAGCCTAGAAGCACTTTTGCAAGAACTAATATAAGCGAATATTGCATTTAGATATAAAAACAAACAAGGATACCAAAGAAAAATAAAAAAAATGTTGGAAAATATAACATAATTTGTAGATATACTTCTAAGGCCACTGTATAGTGGCATTTTTATATTATTTGCTATTTTTAGTGGGATTTAATAATAATTTTAGTTGAAAATGCGTTTGTTTTGACGTTTCCATCTCTAAAATCGTTCTCAGAATAATATTATTAAATAAATAACTTTTTTAAATAAAGGAGTGTTTTGATAATGATTTCCAAAGCGTAAATCGAAACATTAAAGTCAATTTTAACAACTGAAATTGTTATTAATTCCCATTAAAAGTATTTAATCGGATTCAAAGCAAGCGTAAAGAATATCTCGAAGTCGTTTCCAGTATTTATACTTTCTAGGCCAATAAAGTGTCTTTCTCTCTGAAAGAATAAAAGGTATACGAGGACTAGCTGATGACAAATTCTTTAAGACATACAACACCTTTGTGTGTAAATAAATTCGTAGTAGATATTAAAAAATAGAGGCCATAGAATACATCCTTGCCTCGCTCCACGTCGTATTTCCACTGCTTTCGTCGCGTTGTGTCTAATTCCTATGTTTACACATTGATGCCAACATAAATTTTTGATAATACGGAGGTCTCGGTCATCAATTCCCACCTGTTGCAAGACACCTATAAGTTTGTCATGGTTTACTCGGTCAAAGGCAATAAAACACATATATACTGATTGTTCTATATCCCTTCATCTTTGAACCATGACCTGCAAACTGAAGAGTGCTTCTCTAGTTCCAAGATTGTTTCTAAAACCAAATTGTGTTTCACTTAGTTGTACTTCTATTTTGTTGTAAATTCTCGAGTGCATATTCTTAGGAAAATTTTCAGTACATAACTCATTAAACTGATAGTGCAATGATCGCTACACTGTTTGGCATTTTTTTTTTTGGTATCATTACAAATGTTGACAGTAGCCAGTCTGTTGATATATGTCCTGTTTCGTATATTTTATTGAGAAGAGACTTAGAAGAGAATTTTTACCCTTATCGTCGAGTAGTTTGATTATTTCGCTTGGAATTTCATCTGTACGGGTTGCTTGCCTATTCTTTGATAGATTTATAGCTCTTTCCATTTCATCGAGTGTTATGTTTGGACCAGCCGATACATTATCAAGTAAACTACTTGCAGTTGATCTATATGTTCCAGTTATTTCTTTCACCTTTTTGTACATATTAAACGTTTTTCTGCAGTTCCTCTATTTCAAGACATTTGATGCTGTACCATTTTTTCTTTTGCATCCCGTATTTTCCTTCTTGGGTTAATAGATACGTTTAAATACAAGACAGAAGAGGTTCGGGCAGATGATGAATTTTCTGGCACCATACCATTGTGTTAGTCGCCAACATCGGCAGCTTTGTTGTTGCTTGAAGCATTGCGAGTAACAATCGAAATCAACCAGTGCAATCCGAAGTGTTATTTTGTTTTGGTTTAATTTTTCGGTTAATGTTGTTATTAATTATTATATGTGATTTACGGTGCTGCAACCCTTTCTAAATCCTGCATATTTCTGGGGTCAATGGCCATCCAGCTCGTTAACAGCAATATAATTATCGTCAAAAACAGCCTATAAAGAACTAATGGGTCTAATGTATCGAAAATTGTAATTTTTAATTCTCCGTATCGTTCCTACGATTTTCCAAATCTCTTACGTCAATTGTCGAAGTCGGCACCAACACTAAACGTATCATTCGTCCGCGTGCGTCATTTCTATCTTTTAATATTTCACGATTCAGATTGCAGAAGGCCGAGAAAGTCAAGGTGGTAATTTAATTTTATCATTTAAACATTTAGCGTATTGTAGACTGACGAGGGTTAGACTTTAAGCGTCCGATGGTAGAACGAGGGACCTCCTAATTCGTACTTTACTTTAAAATAGGCAAGGATCTTTATATCTTCGTTATAACCCTTTTAACGAACTTTGGGCGTTTTAGCGAACTGAGAAGTTTATGAGGGTGTAATAAAATTTATATAACACGTTTACCTAAATATATATGTAGGTATATACCAGATAGGTTAAGAAGTCTGACTGGTTCGCTTAATTATAACGTAGTCTCAACTGTGATTTAATTAGGTAACTGTATTTTTCAGATTACTTAATTTGATTTTTAGATAAAACAACTGAGGAAAGAAAAAAAATTAAAAGAATTTTTACGTATATCTATCTAAAAAAAAAGATACATGACAGCTGAAAAAGTTGGAACCATTTTTCGCATTGGGCGACCTCTTTAACCTTATTCTGGGATCTCACGAACGTGATGATGCATATTTTCTTAGAACCCACAATACTGCTCAGTAAGCTTTATAACATATTCCAAAATAGCGATGTAAGTGAGACAGTAAAAATAGGGAGAGTATCATGCATGACCCGGGCAAGAGATGGCGCTAATGATCTCGCTGTAAATGTGCAGTAATGCGACCTCTTCCGAATCTGCAGTTTATGTACCGAAAAGACCAAATGTCTAATTTGGTACATTTTTTCTCTTAAGTTATAAAGGTATATTTTAAGAGAAACCAATCTATATTCGGTACATTTGAAAAGCTGAATGTCCCTGTATTCGAATTGTTTACAGTTCAAATTGTTAAAATAATTAGGTGTCAGCATATCTGTGTTTTGTTTGTTTCGAGGCTTTGGTGTTTTAATAGATTGAAAAACAGATATAATCATAAAATATCAAATAAAAATTTATCCTGTATCATAACATTTATGAATATTCTCTCTATCTGGTATGTGTTATACATTTATATATTAAAATACATAAATGTATACTATATTTTCGGACAGAGAGAATAAATTTTTTGGCATAGAGTAAGTTTTTATTTGTTATTTTGTAAACTTATTCATTTTTCATTACTTTAAAATGAGTTTTTAGTAGCAAATTATTTTAAATATACGTTTTAAATTTGTTTTGCCGTCAAATGTTTTAGTTGAAGGCCCGAACAGGTGCGGCGCTAGAAAGTCTTTCCCTATTTCTTACTATATGAGACACCAGGCTAGAGAGATATGTGCTGTGGTAAGCTTGAAACCCTCTAACCGTTGTTTGCTTTTGAATATCTGAAAAGAATATCCAACAAAGCAAAGCTTTCCCTTTGGAATGGTCGAAATATGTGTGAAAAATTATCTGGTATGGAATTCAAACATATGTACTAGTTATATATGACTGTAGTTAGACCTGTGATTATGTTTAATGCACTAGTATGGTGGTCTAAATGCTAACAAAAGACTACCAGAGAGAAGCTGAATAAGCTTCAACGAGAAGCATGCTTCATCATAACAGGAGCGATGTCGACTACTCCAACCGCCTCTATAGAGGACATACCTACCCTCCCTCTATTACATATATGAATGGAGAATGAGGCAAAAGTAGGATAATACAGATTAGACGCCAGAATTCAGGGCAAAAGGATCAAATCTGCAGAGACAATAATGAATTATGTAGAGTTGGAAATGGTACAAAATGCAATGCTACCTAATGTAAAGAAATACGTTACAATAAATATAATTTCGAAAAGCAGTTTACCAAAACGAGTTGGAGCTGGAGTATACGGAGGAAAACCAATGCTACGCCTTAGTGAAAACCTAGATAATCGCTATATTCTAAGCAAAAATTTATGCTTTAGAGATGTGAATACAGGAACATAAGGAAATTCTGCAGGGACAAATCTATGCAAATTATGTCGGATGACCAGGCGGCATTAAAGCCACTGGAATCGAATCAAACTGACACCAAATTAGTTTGAAAATGTCTTTAGAATCTAATTTAAGTCTGAAAAATAACAAAGCAGATTTACTTTAGATGACTAGATATACTGGTATTAAATATAACGAAAAAGCGGACGTACTTGCGTGTGGGGAGGGACAACCTAACAACAAAAGTGTAATAATTTAAATAAGCAAGGAATAAATTGGCTATCATGACAATATACAAAAAGGAAATAAACAAAACAAAGGGAAAAAGCTAAGATTATATGAAGATGTTAAAAAGCATATTGGAAGCAGATGAGTATGAATAGTTAATGAATAGAATTCAGCGGAAGAGAAAAGAGGTCTTTGAGTTAAAATGGTTAAGAAAACCCATAGATGTCCATCTAAAGTATCTGAAATGTATTCTGGCATACCAATTAGTATCAACATAACTTTCGTGATTCTTAAATTTCTTCTATTAAAATATATTGAGGGGACCCTTTAAAATGAACTAACTCATTCAATTATAGTAAGCTTCGAGAATGCAAATAACTAGAAATGGTATTATACAGTCGTACAATATAAAAAAAAGCACAGTATATCAGAGAATCCAATTAAGAAAATTCAGTATTTTGCATATCTATAATTAGAGTGAACGATGAGCAAAAAAATGGACAAAAAACAAAAATAATATAGTGTTGGTTTATTCCTTCTTCGTTTACCAAATTTCTGATTTGTTTTATTAGTATTTTATTTTATAGGAACAATATCCATTGCCTACTAAGTTATCCTTTTCGTATTTAACCAAATTTCTATCACCTGCCCGAAACTCCTCCCAAAGTTAATAACTCTCCAGATAAAGAACCTATTTACGACCCTTTCGTGACTCTCACTTCTCTGACCCCATTCCCGTTATTATCCTAAACGTGTAAGAGTATCCGGAATGTTGAGGCATTGTTCAAACATTTATCACTGTCAAGCAGCGTCAACTAAGGTTATTACTTGAACGAATGGCCACCAGGGGGCCGCAGCTTCGCCGTATCGCTCTCTTTTGTAGATATGCCCTTTCGGCGAATTCGTATCAAACTGAAACTGTGGAAGCAATAAAAATATTGATGCTGATAAGTTTGTGCATTTTATGGAAATGTTAATGTGGACGAATTTCTCGGTTATAGTGATTTAATTTATTATCGGAACAAAAGATGTCGCGGAACTAGTCCAGTGTTTTAAAACTCATTAGAATAGGCACTACGGCCCGAACCAGAACGGAATGAGTAGGTGAAATTAAGCATTATACCCTGAAAAGTAATTGGTATAACAAAATTGTTATAAAACCGATAAGCATTACTTGAATACTCCCAAGCTTTCAACCAAACTCGTTAACTATAATATATAAAGTCTTTTTGTTGGATATTATTATAATTAGATAATTTTAATATAAATAATTAGTTAAAATTGTAACTCCGTCGTAGAGATTTTAATCTAATTCTACAATGTCGCGTGAAAAACTACTACATACACAGTACCCTACTACTTCTATCTCATTGCATTCTAAAAATTCCATGGACTGACCATGTTAGAAAGGAAGAAGTTTTAGAGGACTTACGAATAGATTATAGTGAACTTGTAATTATTACACTGGTAAACACACAGTTTGCTGCCGGAAATTGTTTTACTGTTTCCAGGTAATTTGGGTCTGCTGAATCCAAAAATGCCACCAGATTTGCTCCATCATATACTTACAAAAATCATCACACATATCTGCCAAAAAAACTTAATTTTTGATCTAACCTAACCAGCATCGTAGCACAAATCTGTTATTCGGAGTCACTTAAAAACTTCCTTTTATAGGATTTTCTTGCAAAGTCTTTAAAAGGACGGTCCCTTTGAAGACTTCAGCAATAATCCACTATCATGTGAGTGTCCCATCTCCCCTCATACCTCCCTTTCATCGTTTTGATATATTGGTGGAAGCATTCCCCTTGTTCCTCACTAAGGTCACCAAGATTTTCAGGGAAACCGTCTAAGTGGCTGTGGAGGTATCAATTTTAATACTCATATGACAACCGTGTTTATTAAAATTGTTGAGAATTTCTTCCATCATATCCCGGTAGTTTTCCGATTTATTGTTTCCAAGAAAATTGTCCACAACTTTCACAAAAGATCATCATGCATTACATTCAATTTCAGTCATCGATTATGTAAAATGCGAATCTTTTATAAGTTGTCGTATCTGAGACCCATTAAATATTCCGGCTTTCAATTTTTCTTTACTAAGTGCAGAGAATTTGCTGGACAAGTATTCAAAACAAGAACGATTCTGGTCTAGGGGCTTTGCAAATTCTTTCATCAGTTCTAGTTTAATACGTAATGGAGGTAATATTATTTTCTCTCGGTCGAACAATGCTTCTTTAACTACGTTAGCTTCTCCTTGAACTAAAGCATCTCTGGAACGCCATTTTCTTCTACTCTAATATTGTTACAAAAAACCGTATCATCTTGCTGAGAAAAAAAAGGCAAAAGATCTTTTTCTCTATTACGGCAGTATGTAATTTTGGTGTAAGGGTAAAGAAGATTATTTTCCTTTAATATGGAGGCAAGCAACTCGGAAGAACCCTTTGGAAGTTTGGAAATCTCTGATAAGATCGCTTAGCTCTTCCTAAGTAAAGAGGTCAGGAAGTGTTGAATCCCCTTCAAAGTCACTGTCGTCTTCCTTAAATCTATTAGTCTGTACTTCGTCAGATAACGTTTTGACATTATCCTCTGTTAACGTAGGTAGACTGCTAAATAATGGAATGGATATGTGCTCAAGCTGATGTGGAATTGGTCTTAATGCTGAATCCAGGTTAGGATATGTCCACGTATGTCAGTTGTTACGATTAATTCCCTTTATATTTACAAGACAGAAATAGCAATCGTCAAAATGATTTTTTTGGTTCCCTGCATACCACTGGAACACCAAACTTTAAACATTTTCCTTGTCCTTTTGTCCACTGTATTAAGTTTTTAAGACAAGTTTTGCACACTACATGTGGAGCCCAGGATTTATCTTGATCTCCTAAATGAACACCAAAATAAGCTTGATATGCTCTTTTTATAAAATCACAAAACTGTTTTCTACTTTTCTTTACAATGTACTCGCCACATATGTAGCAAAAAACGTCTGGGTTATTCACACAACGCCTGCTTGTAGAAGCCATGGTTTTCAGTTGTCAAAAACAAACTCTTGCAACGAAACTCAAGTTCAAACTAAATTTTACAATGGAATACAGTTGACTCTATAGGAATTTATTAAGGCCATTTTAGATTAAAGTTATTAACTACTTTATTAAAGCCAATTAGAAGTCATTAGTATGTATTTGTTTGTCTTAGAATTTGTTAAGTTTGTTTATAAACATATTGCAATTATTGGTGGAATATACAGAAATGTAAGAATATTTAAGTTTTTTATGATTATGTTTTTTTTTTAACCTATTCTCTATCCTTCCACTGTTGGGATGTAGGTCTCCCCCAGTTCTCTCCATCTTTCTCTATCTTGAGCTGTTCTCTGCCATGTGGGACCTCCTTGTTTCCTGATGTCATCTTTTTACCTCATCTGTGGTCTGCCTCTTGATCTCTTTGCATTGTATGGACGGCACTTTCCGATGGCATTGTTCCATCGTCCGTCTTGGAGACGTTCATTGTGTCCAGCCCATTTCCATTTTAGTTTTGCTGCTTGTTCTATCGCGTCTACTGTCTGTTCTGGTTCTGATCCACTGGTTACGTTTTCTATCTTTAAGTGATATACCCAACACTTGTCTTTCCATCGTAGGTACGAATAATTATGTTATATCTTGAAAACTAGAGCTGATACAAAGAAAAGGTTTGTATTTTTGGTATCAGCACAGACGAATTAACTAAAATCAGTTGATTTTTTTCGGCAGCAAGAAAAAAAATTTTTTGGTTTGATTATTAAGATAGGAAATGAGTAAGTTTAAGGACGTACAAATAGATATCGTAAACTTGTAATTATTATTAAAATACCGAAAACATCTCATCTAGGACATATATTCAGAAACGGGAGATATAATTTCCTTTAAATAATAATGGAAAGAAAAATTGAAGGTAAGCGTGGTCCTGGCAGACAACAAATTATCTTGCTGCGTAACATCAAAGATTAGACAGAACTAGACCTCCAATTCTTAATAAGAAAAGCGCAAGATAGAAATGAATTTGTAGAAGTCATCGCCAACCTCCATTAGAGGTCGCACCTAAAAATGAAGATTCCGATAAAATTCGAACAGAATACAACAATAAATGCAAATGAGCAAATTTTTGGCGTTAAAGACAGAATTGCGTGCCTGAATTTTTAAATGGATTAAAATTTATAATTATTGCTAACATATGGTTATTTATATTATTTATACTGTTTGCTACAAAATTAAATATACGGATACTATATACATATTCGCACGTATACACACTTATGCACGCACACACATATATAGGTATTGTTAAATAAAAATAAAAAAAAAATACAAAAAGGAAGTGGAAACATTAAATTGACCACTATTTAAACTCTTCATTCAGGAACCTAACCAACTTAAATTAATTTACAAATAAGGAATAGACAAATATTACTAAATACTAATAAATATTATTTATAATAATTATTATTTGCGTATGTGGATTCAAATTTATAATTAACTTAAAACTATTATATATCTACGTGGTCGCTTAATTAGTTTCCCTTTATTAATTTAAATCTTCAAGTGTTTCGCAATGAGAGCAATGCAATTTCGTCTAACCCTGAGAAGTTTCTACTTTAAAGTATCTACCGCAGTCGGTTGTTCTTGTTAGAAACTAGTCTGTCGTGGATACTTGTTGGTGACATGCAAATACAGTCCGATGAGGTATCACGCTTGCCGTAAGTTGCATAGCAATCCGAGGCATCCTTTTTGTGAAAATAAATACAGGAAACCAAGTTTCGTGTACAGTGTATATCACAGAAGTATATAACTAACACACTACCATTATAATTAATAGTATAAAGTAAAGAAAACTAAAAAATTGTAAATATAAGCTTTACGATGTAGTGGGCCAAAACAATCATTAGATAATTATAATTGAATAGATAGTTGAAGATGTTAGAAAAATAATAACTATCGTAAATAAATAACAAATCTCAAATAAATAACAGGAATGTTTAGTTTAGAGGATATTAAAAATTTAAAACTTACATAGTTGCTAAAAAATCTCAGAAAAATTAATCAAATTTCTGTCGCTATTTCATAAGAGCGCCAGAGTTATCGCCGCGTTTTTCTTATAATAATTTCAGTAATACAGTACATTAAGTCTTGGATTAGATATTACACACTACATAAAGCGCTAAAATTGGCAACATTGCCCCGTACGAGGTAATTGTAATTCCCATAATAGCACATGACAACAAATGTGATTTACATCTCCGTCATTCGAATTCGATGTTTGTGTTCGTTTTTATTACGTATGCCCGATTCATTTCTTAGAGTACAAAAACTCGATAAAAATACACTTACTTTTATAAAGCGGTGCATTTGCATCGGTTTTTTATAATGGGAACAATTTTTGGTGCTTGAATTAAAAATACAAACGCATTACTTTAAAAATATAATAAAACAAAAAATATTCTCTTATTGAAAATAAAAAATATTTCCTAATAAAATAAGAAATAATTATTTAAGCCCTACACAAATGATTCAAATATTTGATCTCCTAGGGCTGAACAGTATCCCAATCTGTCATAAAAACTTTTGCGGAAAGATGAAAAAGTTTCTGCTGTAACAGAATTGGAGACTTCTCTTATTCGATTTCCCAAAAAAAGGGAGTCCATGGGTGTAAGATCTGGAGATCGCGCAGGTCACTTAATATCATCTGTTACACTGATAACCCAATTCAGGAAAGTATTGTTTAATTACTCCTACTACTCCTACTAATAATTCTAGCGTTGTTAACTGAGCAGCCGTCTTGATGAAGCCAAACATTCTCCAAATTTACATCAGGAAGATTGAAAATAGCGGAAAAAACATGATTCTCTAACAAATCGAGGTATACTCTTCTATCCAAGTTGCTCCCAATAAACACTCAACCTATTATGTGGTCTCCTAAAATGCCAGTCCACACGTTAACTTTTAGAGGACGTTGAGTTCGGTTAAAACCATTCTGTGCTGGTTTTCTCGCGCCCAATATCTCGTAATGGACGGATTATGTCTTCCTACTAACAAAACACAAGATTCGTCAGTGAATAAAATGTTTTTAATAAAATTTAGTTCACCATTAGACTTTGTTATTAGAGTTTCACAAAACTCCATTCTTCGAAAGTAATCATCTGGATAAAGCTGCTGCGTTTTCGAGTATTTAAAATTCTTGTAACCTTGCTTTTCTATACTTCCGTTACAGTAACATTACTAACATTCAACTCTTTAGCAACGCTTTTACTCTAACGTGTTTAACCTACCTCGATTGTTGCACAAATTTTTGTATCCTGGTATTCTCTTTCCTCAACTTTTCCTGGTGACACTTTTTGAGAGTGACATTCTCTTTAATTATTCAGGCAATAAAAACTCTTTAAATATTTAACAATATTATGAATTGACGCACAGTTTGGTTTCCGTAAGGGTTTGGAATGAGGTAGATATTGTTTAAGATGAACGTACTTGCTCAAAGATGTCGTAATATATCTGTAGACATGTACTGTTGTTTGATTGACTTTTAAGAGGCATTTGATCGAGTAAGGACTCTATATTGATCGAAAGACAAGCCACACACCATCAAGGTAAAACGAGAGCTCAAAACTTTAAAATTACAATTTTTATTTAACAGCGAGAAATATGTGTGAGAATGGATGTCCCACTTTTTCACAGACATTATGAAGACCGGTACCATACCACAGAAACTCAAACGCTCGAAGATTATTACCATATTAAAACCAGGAAAACCAAATGATAACAACCCTAAGAACTACAGACTAATAGCCCTACTATCGGTGACGTTTAAGCTACTTCGACTTGTCTATAACAGAATTAGTCCAAAGCTACTTGAATCAATACTGGTTGATCAGGCAGGTTTCCGACCGAAAAGAAGCTGCGCAGATCAGGTTCTTTCACTTACCAGATTTATTGAGGCAGGGTTCTAGAGAAAACTTAAAATTGCAGCTGCATTCATAGACCTAACGGCGGTCTACGATACAGTTTGGAGAGAAGGCATGATATACAAGCTCCTCCGTACAATTGCCTGTAAATCCACCGCTCGAATAATCAACAGCATGCTAGCCGGCCGAACGATTCAAATAGTCATGAGAACCGACATCAGAACCCCAAGAAAACTGAAGAATGGACTGCCTCAGGGATCTGCCCTAGCTTCTCTCCTCGTTAGCCTGTACATCGCTGATATACCATAAACCAGATCAAGGAAGTTTGGTTACGCCGACAACTGGGTCCTTGCAACAAGATGTAAGTTATTTGAACAAACAAAAGAAATCCTCACGGCGGACTTAATAAAACCTGCAATAAAACACCAAAATACCTTGAGGCGACTCTTCACAGAACCATATCTTTCAAGGAACATCTGCCAAAAACAGCGGAAAATTTAAATCCAGAAACATCATCCAGAAGCTGTGCGGCACAATATGGGGACCATCGGCTTTCACCTTGCGATCATCTGCCCTTAGCCTTGTATTCTCAACCGCGGAATACTACTCTTCAGCCTGGCTTAACAGCCCACATATATACACAGTACATGCTAAATTGTACAATACAATGAGAATGGTTGCTGGTGTTATCAAATCCACTCCTATGCAATGGCTCCCAGTACTGAGCCACATTCCACCACCCAACCTACGGCGCGTACACTCCCTCACTGGTGAGTACAAAAATATACTTAGTAACGAGATCCTGCCCATTCATCAAAATATAGATGCTGCCAACGGTAACCGTCTACGTTCCAGACGTCCGTCAATAAAAACAGCACAAACTGCTGTAGAAAATGAGTTCAACTTAACGACCACTTGGACTCGAGAATGGATAGAACAACAAAATAGCAGCTTACTGTGCATCACACAAAAACCACCAGGTTTTAACATACCACGCAGCACATGGACTATGCTGAACCGAATCAGAACTCAACACGGCAGATGCGGTTACATGATGCACAAATGGGGTAAACGACCATCCCCACTAAAAGATATAATCTTTTAGCGAAAGCCGCTATCGCTTTATTAAATTAAATGGCCAAATATATGGCCTAGGAGGACAAATTCGTTAAACTTCCCGTGCTCGAATCGGTATCAATAAAGTGTTATGATCATTTCGGAAACCAAACTGTGTGTCATTTAGGTATTTCTCGCATTTATTATAGTTACTGCCATGAAATTACCTTTAGAAAAATTGGAAAAATTGGACCAACCATCAGGTAGGTGTCCTCTGGTATAAATGGTATTAAAAAACGAAGTTATAGCCTTGTGATTTTATCAGGGCTTGTCGCTATGCCATTTTTTGATAATTATATGGCTTGTTTTACCTCCGAGCGTGTTATTAGGGGTCCAAGGAATGTTTGCAGATTTACTCAAGAAGATATGCAAACATTCCTTGACAGTATCGTTGAGAGCTGTAATAGAGCAGATCTGGATATAAACATACGAAAATCCAAACTAATAATAAATAATAACTCTGAGCAATATTTTACCGATTCCTAAATTTGTATTGACTCTATCTTTAAACATATCAATTTTTATATTTTATTTTGCATCTCATATTTCTTTTTACTTATTTTTAATATATGCATTTTTTAGTACTTTAAACTCTATACCAGGTTAAAACATTTTGTAGTTTTTTAAACCAAATAGTCCGACTCTGATAGAATATTCAACTTTTATAAATTTTATTTTGAGACAAATGCGTCGCCCGTATTCTCGGACGCTCTTCTGGGAGGCTTCTCGACTGAATGTATTCCATTCATTCTGCAATGGGAAACTTTAAACTTGTTTGCTGAAGAAAAATTGTACGGAAAATGATCTAGGAAAAATTATTGCCGGCCATTGCCTTAATAATGTTTACAAGTAAACTTTGTCGATTTATGTCTCTAGAAAAAATTGTTGCGTCGTTTAGGAAGTGGTTTGGAGTTAACAAGAAGTGAGATATTTTAGCAAAATATCAAAAGATATCAAACAATGGAGAATTTGCTAACTAGATTATAATTTTTATACTATGTATCGTTATAAACGTCAAATATTTTTCTTCAAATAATTATTTTATTTTAATTTCTTTTGGTTTTATTCGTTTGTTAATCTTCTTTTATTCTCTTTCTTTTAAAAATAGTTAGCGCTTAACTTTTTATAACCTAAACATTTTCTTTAATCAATATTTTCCAAATTTCATTATCATTTATCTTAGTTCTATTCTTATTTGCTCTTTTTATAGGTCCGTATACTAACTTTCATTTAGTTCCAACTAATTATTAACTTATTACAAAGGAATTGTAGTGGATTTATCTTTACTCTATTTAAACACGAATTTTGGAGAAACCTATTTTATAGCCCAATATACTTTTTGGGTTTTTTATATATAGGGGTCTATCAACAATGTTAGATATGCCGACGACACCATGGTGATAGCAGATAGTTTAGAGGGACTTCAGAGGCTAATGGACAGAATAAACGAGTACAGTCAACAGTACGGACTAAACATTAATACCCACAAAACCAAACAAATGATTGTCAGCAAGGAGAATATAAATGGGGCTCATCTATACATTAATGGGACGCAGATAGAGCGAGTAAAACAGTATTGCTACCTGGGAACTATTATAAACGAACAGTGGAGCAATGTACAGGAAATAAAGTGCCAGGAAGTAAAATGCATAGGAAAGGCAAGAACGGTCTTTAACAAAATGAGCGCCATCTTCAAAAGTCACAACATATCCCTGAATACAAAAATGAGACATTTGAGATGCTATGTTTTCTCTGTGTTGTTGTATGGGGCGGAGGCATGGACGCTTACAGACACCACTATTAAAAAACTTGAAGCATTTGAGATGTGGCTTTATAGAAGAATGCTGAGAATATCATGGACAGCAAGGATCACGAACAACGAAGTTCTAGAAAAAATGAAGAAGGAATCAGAGATTGTGTTTACGATCAAACGCATAAAATTGCAATATCTGGGACACGTTATGAGAAATCAGCACCGTTACTCCCTGCTGCAGTCTATATTGCAAGGTAAAGTCAAAGGTAAGCGGGGACCCGGTAGAAGGAGAATATCATGGCTGCGGAATTTAAGAACATGGTTTAAGAAAACCTCAACGGAGCTGTTTCGAGCCGCAGCGAGCAAGGTCATGATTGCCAATATGATTTCCAACATCCGAAACGGATAGGAACCAGAAGAAGAAGAAGAAGGGGTCTATCTTGTCCTCACTTTTGGTGGGACATCCCAATTTACACAACGTGGCGTTATTCGCAACTATCTATCACAGGAATGTAGCAAGCTTATAATCCTAGCCGCTACCACGATAGACAAACATCTCTATTGAAGCCTTCATAAATATGTAACTTACAATTAGCTCCATGTGAAATTAAATTAAGCATCCTTTCAAGAAGTGACACATGTGAAACTACATTCAGTTCTCCTTCGGTGAGTACTCGCTGAAAAAAAGGCAATGTACGACCAAAAGAGGGACATAAAAATATCCAAATTGATGAAACCAAATCCAAAGTCTTTCCTATGTAAAAAAGGATCAAGACAAGACTATATCTTGTTTTATATATAACATCGGATAGAAGTTTTCCAAGAATCCCAGATGAACTTATCAAAGTGTTGATGGCGTGTGCCTATAAATAACTATGTTAGAAAAGTATAACAAAGGAAGAGGATACAGAATGGGAAACAAAGAAATAAAAATACTTTGTTGCGCATACCCAATATTGATGGCCCAAGTTGAAGATATTCTGCAAAGACTGGTCCACAGATTTAACATAAGAACAAACGAATTTAATATGACAATCTCATCTCAGAAAACTAAAACAATAGTAGTCAGCAAAGAACCAACCAGATGTAAGATAGAAATTTATGGGATCAGTATTGAACAATCAATGGAAATAAAATACCTAGGAATTACACTGTCTAGCTATGGAGATCTAGACAAAAAAGTGAGAGATCAAGTACAGAAAGCAAATAGACTGGCAGGATGCCTTAATAACACTACATTAACACTAAGATGAAGTCAAGAATTTATAAAGCCAGTGTAAGACCAATAATGACATCTGCCTCAGAAACAAGACCGGACACAGCCACAACGTGAAGGCTACTGGAAACGGCAGAGATGAGAGTACTGAGAAGAATTACAGGAAATACGCTGAGAGATCGAAAGAGAAGTGAAGACATTAGAAGAAAATGTAACGTACAGTTTATAAATGAATGGACATAAAATAAAAAAAGAATGGAATAACCATATAACCAGAATGGAGGAGACCCGTGTCGTCAAAATAGCAAGAAATAAGTCACCAATCGGCAATGAACAAACAGAATTTCTTATAAAGAGTAAGCAGAAGAGGAAGAAAAAGAAGAAGAAGAAGAAGAAGAAAAAGAAGAAGAAGAAGAAGAAGAAGAAGAAAGTATAGATAAGTACTCACAATTCATTATAATTATTTATGTTGTCCAGCTTAATTAGCATTGTCTTCGTTAGAGAATTGGTGCTTTTAATGAAACTTTGATAGTTTCAACCACTGAGCTAGATGATGCTGGTGTAAACCTCCACACAATAGCAAATTAAGACAATCTGGGAATTTCATGTGTGGCGCAGACTTAACTACGTTGGATGGTGGGGAAATCATAAGTATCCCATACTCTCGTTTAAGAATATTTAATAAATCTGTACAAGTCGGATATGCAAATGATATTTACATTATTGCAAGGTCGGCAAAGCTCCTGACCAACATGTTTTGATAATTAAACACATGAACTTTATATGCGATTAAAAAGTTAGTTCATAAACTAATACCTAATATGTAGGCAAATCAATATTAAATAAGTGATGAATTCGACCGTTATTTGACGGAAATTCATTTTATATAACAAGTTTATTATATTTTTTATGACTACACCTTTTTTAAACAAATTTTATGTAACTGAATAACTTTTTCTCCGTATGGATGTTGTCTGTCGCCCATCGGACGCGTACCCAGGTGGTGGATAGGGGAACGCCCTAACCAGTCCTAGGACTGGCGGGTAGGTGGGAAATAAAATACCATCCGTGAACCAAAACAGACTGGCATGGCAACCCAACAGAGTCCCTGGCCCTCCAGGTTGCGGGTTAGGCTAGAAGCTAACAACCTCTTCCTGTAAAAATCATATGTTACGTAACCTCAAGAACTATTAGCCGGACGGAACTTACGACGACGACACTGCAAACGAAAAATGGAATAAGATATGAGAAATGTGGAAATACGTGCTTGGCGGAGGAAGGCGATGGATAGGGACGACTGGAAAAAAATTCTTGGGGAGGCTAGGACCCACACAGGGTTGTAAAGCCAAAATGATGATGATGATGAATAACTTTTTCAGCAAGGAGAATTTTGTAAAGTTTTGAAAATAAAAGTTTTCAGTGTTTTATTGTTAGTATAAGTATTCATTGTTATACAAATTATTATTAGCCTAGTGGTCAGAGAATTGATCTCTAAAAATAAGACGAACAAGCTAAATTTTGCCGAGAATGTCAATTTTGGGACTCTAAAAAAAGCAAAAAAGTTTGCCCCCAAGAAAGCTGCACTCTTGCTGCACTATATACTGAAGGGTATTGGTGCTAAAACACTTCCCTGTGGGAGGCCGTTTTTTTTTTAACTCTTCACCTACTTACTTTATCCTCCAGCATAACGAAAAAACTTCTGTTTTTCAATAAAGAATATATGACCTTACCCAGATGGTGGTCATTAAGAGTGTCGTATAATTTGCAGAGCAATGTTTTGTGCCTTACTGTGTCAAAGGCTGCTGTTAAATCTACGAAAGCAGCCCCTGTTATAAGTTTTTCTTCAAAGCTCTCTTCAATGTGTTCTGTTAGTGCGAGGACTTGACCGGTGCAAGATTTGCCGGGTCTGAATCCTCCTTGTTGTGGGATGAGGTGCGTGTTGACATTTTTTTCTATTCTGGCGAGTATGAGTCTCTCGTATAGTTTGAAAAAGTGACACAACAGCGAGATAGGCCTGTAGTCTGTGGGATCCATATGATGGGTATCTTTTACTAACAATGATCTATACCGTAATATTATTTAACAGTTGCTACTTGTAATGTATTTAAAAAATTTACTTATAGATTTCTCTGTTTAAAGATCTCTTCTCTACTAAAAATTGTTAATTTACATTGAAAATCTACTAAAAAATAGTTTTCTACTAAACATGGTTATGCATATATTGTTCTCCGATTCACCCTGTGAAAATTCCTACAATATCTAAAATTAATTAGACTCCATTTGATTTATATGGATCTGAAATAATCTTAAGTTCAGCTTGTTGGTTATAGAATTAAAACAGGTATTTGCCTCCGTCTATCACAACACCAGGTGTAATGAAATACAATGAATCTCCGACCTTGCTTTTCAACGATCAATTCTCCTGATGGAAACCATCCTGCGACTTCATAAACGAAACAGAAAAATTCATTACCAGGGAATTCTAATAAAGAATAAAATGAATGTTTTCAATATCCCTGCCAGCTAACTGTTATTCTCGAGGTAAATAAGGGCGATATAGAATATTTCTTTCGGAGGATATTAGATTTTGTAGGAGGCAAATCGTTGTTTGAACTGCCGGGAATTATAGAGGGAAGTGCGAGGTTAAGCGTGCCAGAAATGAGATTTTTCGAAGGTGGTGTGAACAAAGTTTGTTAAAAGGGGATGAGAAACAAGAATTGTTTGCTGTCGAATAACGGGAAATGCTAATTAATCCGACTTTTCTAATTGCTGTTATTTGTTTCTGCAAGTGTTTCCTCTAGAATGAATTGCTATACTTAAACAAAAGTATGGTACTAGAAAATTGGAATTTTTGTTTAATTTGTACCCAGGCTAACCAGTGAAAGAGAGACTTTATGGATACAGGTATTATCGAAAACTTATTAATATTAATACTCGTAGTCAAATAAGAGGTAAATGACGGTAGACAGTAACGATATGACGCGTAGCTCTGCTGCATAGCATACTCAGTATAACTCAGGTTTAATTTAAATAAAGGTATATTCGAAATAAATAAATAACGAAATAAAATTTTATCCCAGATAATATGTACAGAATTATTTAAAGTTTAATCTTAGCGACGACTGTATTGACGACTCAATAACCCACTGTTAAATACCTGAGAAAAATAATATATAAATAATGTCATAAAAATCAAAACGAAAATACAGTCTTTTAATACACACTCGCTAACGAAAAGAAATAATCTGGGCTAGAGGTGGACGGATCGATTAACACTAGATTGGGTAAGGAGCGGGAAGTAACTAATCAACACCTAGCCACGAAACAGGTCTGTCTTAGATCAACAATCTAATACCGGTAAAGAACTGTTACTAGATCAACACTTCATCAGAAGCGGTTGGCCTTCAGTCACCACCCTAGGATCAGTGGAGTTGTTTCCAGATCAACACTCTGATAGACATCGATTCTCTCGTGCAGAGTTTCGGGTTTTATACAGTTATCAGTCTTTTATTACCTCTAGCACGTATCGAAGTGGAACTCAGCGGTGGGAGTGCATGTGTACGGAGCGTTGACGGGACGATCGCGAGAATTGGCGACGCACGTCGTTGCAATGATAATATATCATCTGGCGGTAAAAGGAGGAATTAAGATAAATGAGATGAGAAGAAATATTTGTTAAAAGTAAAAAAATACACCGAACACCAGATCAGATAAAAACAAAAACAAGTGAAATAAAGAGACAGAATGAAGTGATGGAATCAATGAGACAACTAGTAGATGACATCAAAAGGAAAAATAAGAGTCTTGAGGAGATTAAAAATATGATGGAAAATACTGTACAGGAAATGAAGGACATTAAGAAGGAGACTAGTGGATATAATGTGATGGGTAGCTCTTTCGGGGCGACAGACTCAGTAAAACACAGGTTTGAAATAAAAATAAATCTATTAATTTAGTATATCTACAATAAATAAAAAGGAATTCTACGTTGTATACTTATACAATGAATAAAACTAAAACGAATTCTACGTCCCCGTCTGGATCCCGCGATGAACGAAGTACTCGGCGAACGTCTATAAAAGAAAAGAAACTAATTATTACTAATGAAGAAATGAAATAGCAGACCCACGGTAATGTTCAATACACAAATACCGATGGGTTCCGCTTGGCTAAGGACAGAGTACGATCCTCAATACGGAAATCTCTCTGTCCGGCTTGGCTCTGTGCAGATCCACGGTAATGTTCAATACACAGTACCGATGGGTTCCGCTTGGTTAAGGACAGAGTATGATCCTCAATACGGAAATCTCTCTGTCCAAGATGGCTCGCAGGTTCACTACACCGGCGAGTCAGGGAGCCTAGAGCGCTAGCTACAAGACTATCTAATTCCGCTATTCACACGCCTTAAATAGCCGTTCTGATTCCCACTTCGCCGTCACGTTGTAGAAGTGGATGCGCAAATATTGACACTCCCACGGTTCGAACTGTTAAACGATCAGAGCATCGTTACAATAAACCACAAATTAACGAGTTAATACAAGAAAATTAAAATCTGAAAAGGGAAATGACGATCACGAAATACAAAATGGAGAAAATATACAATTACGCCAGAGAGAAAGGGAGAAAAACAAAATACTGAGAGATTACCAATAGATACATGAAATGAAGAGCAACTATATATAAAACTAAATAAAAAACTTTATAAACAAAAGTTTTTTTAATAATAACAGGAATAAACAGAGCAAAAAGTAAATAATACGATGTATGTCATTGGATTTACAAAATTCAAAGAGAAATTAAAAGTATTGAAAGCCAAAAGTAAATTAACAAGATGTAAACAACACCAAGTATACATAGAATTTAACCTTAACACTAAAAGGGATAGATATAAAAAAACCTAGGAGCAAAGCCACAAATGAAAAGGTAGATAGGAAAAAATAGATCACGAATTCATAAATATTGAACCCACAAGATGTAAATGGAACTAAATAACAAATATGCTAGAAAAGGCTACAATGAAGTGCCAGCTAGTTAAAAAAACTAGTGGAAAAAATACGTGGACAAAACAGAAAATGAATAAACCACATAATAAGGACATAAGTGGATATAAAGATGATAACACAAACAAAAAGAAACTACATTTAAAAGTGAACCCAAAGACAAACAAGGAAAAGGCCATTTTAAAAATTTCAACATGGAATGTAAGAGGCATAAACGAAAAAAAATAGAACTGTGAAAAGAAATGGAAGATAAACAGATTGAAGTAGTAGCTAAAAAAGAAACAAAAAGGAAACGAAGAGAAACCACGATATTGGAATACGTAAACTTATTGACGATGAAAAAAGAGAGCTCAGGAAAGGGTATCATACATGGTAAAGAAAAATATCCTTAATAAAGCAAGGAATTAGACATATTTTAATGATCGTATACTTGAGTACATTGATAGTAGATGACAAAAATTGGTTAATTTTTACAAAATGAGTTCTATCTATGAGATAGCTCTCCATCGAGCCTAATAATCTTTCATGTAAACCAGCATTATAAAGTTTAGAGATTAGAACAGTATAATTAACTCTATCGAATGCGTTCGAAAAGTCGGTGTAAATTACATCAACCTGGTCATACCCCATCATCATTTAATAGATATCGATTCAGCTGGTAATGTGGTTCTAAGGTTATCCGAGATTATTCCGAAACACCAGAATTATAAATTGTACTTTGACAATTGGTTCGACGGCATCAAAATGCATTTAAAATTAGTAAAAAATGGTATACCCTGTGTAGGGAATGTAAGGCAAAATAGACTCGCTGGTCGTGAACTAATATCAAAGAAAGACATGAAAAAACAAGGGAGAGGTTTATTTCTGGAACAGAAAACTATTATCGATGGTGTTCCCCTAACTGTGGTGAAGTGGTGTAATAGCAAAGGTGTTACCCATATTATCTATGTGGCAAAAAAAAGAGATGAGACCGTATATCTAAAAAATATATTGATATTGTTTGTCCATTATCCATTACTTAAACAATAACAGTATGGAAGGCGTTGTTTTGTTAGATTCGCTTATTGTCTTATATAGAATAACGATTCGGTCCAAAATGTGTTACCGCAATTTTTTTTTTCACTTTGTTGACATTACGTTTGTTCAAGCATGGCTTTTATATAGAAAAGATTGCAATTCTTTAAAAAAATAAATGAAAAAAAAGAACAGTTACCTCTACTAGAATTTAGCAAAAATTTTACAAACCCTTTGTATATAGAAAACATAAGATGCAAAGAAAAGATTGAATGGGTTATTGGTCTATATTATTTTGAAAGAAAAGAAAGATGTAAATATCCTTATTATAAAGGACATCCAAAGTTTAATGCCAAAAATGCCTCCACGTCAAAACAGAAAATGATTTTTAGTGTCCATATTTATGCAATAATTTAAGCAATATATTTTAGATAAGATCTAAACATATTTTAGATTTTTTATAAATTTCAGATATTACGTGTTAAATAGGAATGAAATATCTATATTTACCTGTCGTTTACACGATTACAAGTGGTTTCCGCTTAGTCACTAAATTTATCCTGACGCGGGTATTTTATCGGGATTATTAATATTTATACGCCGTTGTCATTCCCTTTGTCCCCTTTTTTAAATATTCCTTATCCGGCATACATCTTTTGCATGTTATTTTTATTCTGCTGAATCGTCAGTTAAGTACATCCATAAAAATGCTGCACGCCGGAGAAGATCTAATGACGTAAATAAAAATTCTGGCAGGAGCTTTTGATACAGAAATGCAGAGAGAGCGAGACGTGCTTTCGCGTCCATAAATTGCTGGTGAATATATCAGTTTCGTTCCGAATGTAGTAGACCGGTCGACAGATGGACTTTAAATCAAAAGAAACTGGACTTTTGGCAAAACTGTCATTTTTTTTTTTTTTTTTTCTTAAGAAATGAACAACTTCAATGTAAATTCATTGAGGGTTTAAAAACGATACAGGCAAAAATATCCAAGTAAACTCAAATCGACATTTCGCTTGGCAGGTTAGTAACTTTTACACAAGAATATTTAATACAAGTTAAATAAGGTTATACAAAGTTAACTTTTTTGCGTTTTAGGTATCTATGATTTAAGTATTTTCAAACGATTTGGAGCATAAAACCCCGCAAAAGACACAATAATTAGTGACTTTGATTGATAACGATATAATGACTGTGTTTTTCATGGAAACTAGTCCATTTGCCACAAATTTTTGAATGATTTATGTTATGTTTAGAAATTGAAACTTGATTTATTAAATTTATAATATAAATTTACAGTTCGTATATTGATTTCTGTTTGAGTGACAGTAGGTGGGTTATGTTTACTGGAAGTTGTACATTACTTTTAACCAAGTTTTCATAAAATGTAGGTGAAACTGCTTAATTTTTAATACATTCAAACAGGATGTGATTAATATTACACTGGGAAATATTATCGCATAAGCATTTTTTTTACAAAATGTTCTTTCTTGAACAAATGTTCATGAGAAAACTGTGTATGTCCAAGTAGTAAACGGGAAATAATTATTTGTTTTCGTCTGGATACCTCGGGTGGTTGCCATGGTCGAATCTGCATAAGCGGTTTCGTGATTCTATAATGTTTAATCTAGCCAGTTGAGTAGGAACAGCACCGTGTCTTGTGATAGTTGCTGCTGTTCGTTTGGATCTGTTATAATGGAATATGCCTGGTAATTCTGTTAGGGATGGTGCAGTATGTATATAAACAATATTTTCCATCTGTCTTGCCAGTTAAAATTTATTTTTTATAAATTCATATGATAGCTCACATATCCTACAGTTTAACTCAGTATTATTAAATCCGATGAAAACTGACTTGAACTGATCTGAGTCTGAGATGATCACAGCATCTTGCAAATTTTCGTGCTCTAGCCAATCCCAAACTTTCCTAATAACTACTGCTTTAGCAGTGTAAATAGAGCCATTTGAATGAAGTTTTGTTTTAAATGATTTATTATTGCAAGGTGTATAGCTACATTCCCATCGTTCAGTTTAGAGCCATCTGTGTAAAATATAATTTTACACAGATGGCTCTTTTTGGGAGTATTTTATAGAATTTTCATTGTTTAAATCATAGTTTAAGACAAGACGATTTCACACTTGAGAGACTGAGCTAGGCGAAACATAGACGATAAGCTCCTATAGTTGATTGGGGTATTATTTTATAATAGTATTTCAATTCTCTTTGGTAGTCTTATCGTTACAACCCAATGTGATGTTTAACAACGTGTTATTTATTTTTATGTGAATCTGATTATTTCGAAAATATAATATTTGGTTTTTTGAAGATCTCATTAAATTTAAATTAAAAATTTATCGAGTGGTATAATAAAATTTGTTGATAATGTAACCGGTAAATTCTTGGTTTCCAGAAAGGCATCCGCTAATGGTGGAGAATTTTTAATTTTCCAATAATTGTTTACTAGATTTTGTATGGATAATTCATACGACGTTCTCAGTAAGTCACTTGTTCTGGCCCTTAATTTTAATACATATTTAGTTGCCAATAAATTTCTAATTGCATTTCAACGATTTGCTAATAGTATTTCATTAATTACAGCAAGTAACAGAGGGCGTGGTGTTTATTTCATAGCACCTAGATTCTCCGCACAATAATTAATCACAGAAACTTCAATAAAATGAGAAATTTACTTTGTGCAAGAGAACTGAAATTAGACTCGAGAGTTAGGCTGGCAAGGTGTTATATTTTCTTCACTCTGCTTTACGGGATAGAAGCATGGACACTTAACGCGTCGTCTACTAAAAAGTTGGAAGCATTTGAACTGTGGGTGTTTAGAAGAATCCTGAAGATATCATGGACCGAGCATGTGAACAACGAAGTCACGAGAAGAGTCAACAAAAAAATGGAAATATTGGAAACCATCAAGACATGAAAACTGCAATACCTGGGGCATGTTATGCGTAATGAAAGATACAACATACTTCAATTAATTATACAAAGGAAAATACAGAGCAAGAGAAGTGCAGGAAGGAGAAGAATCTCATGGTTGCCTAATTAGAGGAAATGGTACTGATGCACATCGTATTAGAGCGGCAGCATCTAAGATTAGAATAGCCATGATTGCGAACCTCCGTCGCGGAGATGGCATGTAAAGAAGAAGAAGAGTTTCCAGTACCTTATTCTTAAACTTTTAAACTGAATACTTAAGTAAATGCGTATTGCTAGCTGAACCGTATAACATACATCCGTAATCTACGATTGATTGCACATTAAGTCTTGTAGAACATCAGTGAAACTTTGGGATCAGCACCCCATCTCCTGCAAGTAACACATTTTAGGAGGCAGATGCCTTTCTCATACCTCTTTTTACATAATGGATTGGTTTGGACCATAGGAATTTAGGATCTAAGATTATATCAAGATATTTATACTCATTAATAAAAGGTATAACATGTCCTGACAGATTTGGACTATCAAGCGTATGTATCCTATATCTTGTAAATACCATAATGGCGGATTTTTCTTGTCATATTATTAGTTCGACGAGGTAAACGGCTCCTTTGATTTGCCATCGATATAGATCTTGGTATGGTAAACACAATGTTTAAACATCATCCGCGGAGATTATCAACATGGTATTTGCCTGGAGGACGATACAAGAACCAATAGATTATATTCTTGTCACTAAACGAGGGGAGTAAAACAATCACAAATATATATATATATATATATATATATATATATATATATATATATATACATATATATACCCGGTATTTTAGGCGTCACGCCCTTCCAGTAGGGATCTATGGAGGAGTATCACCGAGCCACAAGCCCTTATCTCTTGCCGTACTGCTCCACCATATGCCGGTCAGACACCAGCATATTCTAGTCTAAGCCGCAGATTCATCTAGAATTTTAAACTGCTGCGTTAGACTTTTTGTTTTTCTGTACACCGAGCTGGGGACCGAACCCACATCCACTGAACCACCCGCAGTGAAGCGAATGAGAAGCCGGCCGCCCAGCCCGCTTGACTATCTGACCGCTATCTGACAATCACAAATAAAAGACAAAAATTGATTCCAAAACATGGGAATACACAAAGAAATGGATCACTGAAACAATCAACAATACTAATTCCAAAGACAAAACAACTGGGACAAAACATTGGATGGCCTAAGAGACTCTCGATCTTGTAGAAGGAAGACGAAAACTTAGAAACGGCACCTCAAATTTAAAACAAAAATAAATAGAAATATGCACCATGAAAATGACTATAAAAGACTTGTGCAGAAGGGACAAAAATAATTATATTAAAAACATATGTGTACAAATAGAGGAACATGCTGACCGTCAATAATCTAGAGAACTTTTTTCAAAAGTCATCAAAGATAATAGTGGAAATAATACAGAGAAAAGAAATTATGAAAAAGAACCTTAAATATTGAAATCAGAAATTGAGGCGGCAATTAAAAAGCTAAAATTCAGAAAAACAGGATAAGATGGAATAACAGCTGAAATACTCAAAGAAATTGGAGAAAATTGGGGACTGAAGTAATGCTTAGAATTTGCAATGAGATCTGGAATACGGGAAAGTGGCCAAATGACTGGAGTAAACTCACGTTTATTTCCATATTTAAAAAAGGTTTACCGACAGATTGCAGTAATTACCGTACACGCGAGCAAAGTACTTCTAACAATCATCAATGAAAGACTAAAATCAATTCTCTTACCACAGATTCCCCAAGAAAAATGCGGATTCATCCCAGGTAGAGGAACAAGAGAACATATTCTTAATATTTGTCAAATTATCGAAAAATCTCGAGAGTTTAACATATAAACATATTTATGCTTTATTAACTATTATAGTTCTATTTCTCTATACTAAGAGAAATGGGTACGCCAAAACATCTAATCTATTTATTACAAAAACTAATTAAGAGTTAATAATGTAGTTTCGAAAAACTTCAAATTAAGTTTTTGAGGCAAGGTGGAACAACGATAGGAGGAAGAAAAATCAAAAACCTACGTTATGCTGAATACACTGTTATTTTGGCGTCATCACCAGAAGAACTGGAACAAATTATGAATAGGCTAGGCACGGTGAGTACGGAATATGGTTTGAAACTAAGTATGCAGAAAACCAAAGTGATGATCATCGGTAGAATCAGAAGCAGAAATAAGAAACATGGCAGGTTACGGAGTGGTCAGGCAATTTAATTACATAGGATCCGTTATTACTAAGAGTACAGGATGCGAAGACGATGCCAAACTCACAAAAATTTGGAAGAACACTGACATCACAAATAAACACAAAATTACGCCTTGTTCGATCATTGATATTTACTATCGCCACCTATGCTTCAGAAACTTGAAGAATAAAAAAAGCCTATTCAAAGCATATAATGGCATTTGGAATGTGGGTCTACCGTAGAATGTTGCCATACTATGGACCGCCCATCACACAAATAATTAAATTCTAGCAAAACTTAACATAAAAACTAGACTCATCACAACTATCATTTTTTTTTTGGACGTATAACTAGAAGAAGAGAAAGCATGGAGCGAATGATAGTTGAAGGTAACGTAGATCTCCAATACGATGGTCGGACCAAATAAAGGACATAACTGGTTATTCATTCCCCGAAGCAAAACAACACGCACAGAAGAGAGACAATTGGGCAGAAATAGTCAAACAAATTACATGACGCCACTACATCCTTACGAAGGAGAAAATATAGAGGAGGAGGATTATTTGTTCATAATTTATAGTCCAATTATCCACTAGGTTCACGATGTGTTCCAGAACCCTCACATCAATCGTCATAATAACTTTAGAATGGATTTTATTGATGTTTGTGATTAAACAGTAACCGGTTTTTGAGGATAAATTTACTCAAATAACTTTATAAAGCCTATATAAAATTTTAAACAAGATTAAAAAATTTAATTGTAAAATGGACATATAGAAGTAAATAAAAGAAAAAATTGAACATTCTTACTATAAAATCAATAACCACGATATTTGATGTAATTTATATAAAAGCGGTAAACAAATGTTTTATGTTTATTGGGCCAAAAGTTTGTTAATGACAGTAGTAAATAAAAATGGTTAAGCTTTGACCTCATAAAAGCCAACTAAAGTTTCTAAAATCAAGTACATTAAAGTTCAAATACTACCCCAAATAACTAGTCAGCTACAATTATTTTAATAAACAAACACTGAACTCTAAATAAAATATTAAAACGTTACCCACCAATCCCTTTAATAATAAAATATAGTTGAACATACATGTGAACTGAACATTCATGTTGTTGTATTTCTGAAAATTTAGAGAATTTTTATATTTTTATTTAATCTGCACACCAACCAAAAACTAATTCAGTGTAGTTCTGGAAAACTATGCATCCAGGAATTGAATATTACCACTCGCTATTTACTTTTACATTTACATAGAAATAGTATTCATTCGCAGTCTACCCTACATACAATTTTTCGATGGGGCCGCAGAACGAAACAAAAAACATTTATTTAACAATTTATATATTTATAAAAATATACTTTTATATTTCTGTAGTAGTTCTAATACATCACACTTTAACCAACCAATTTTGTCAGTGTGTTATTATAAAAATAATCGTTTAGTACGAAAATATCTGTCGAAAAACATTATCCTGTGATGTCAAATTAGAAGCTATTGGAATGAACGTGTCACAAAGGGTTCATATTCGTCGAATATCACTGATGATGCCAACTGCACTGTTTTTTCTCGAACGAAAAAGGTAAAAACAACGCTTTGGTCAATCAAATGTTGATTGGACCGTTTATAAAACCGAATGTGGAAAGAGAGAGGTCGACGTATGTAAGTAGATTTTTTTTGAAGAGATGAACATAGCTCTAAATTGTTAGTTTAATATCTAACTTATGAAAAGAAATTAAATAGTTATATTGAAATGATAGAAGAAATTTTATGGATTATTAAAAGACCAAAGAATGTAGTATAACCAGAAAATGGAGTAAAAATACTTACATACAAATTAAAAACTCATAAAGTCTCTCAAACACGAGAAAAAAAAATAAAGTAAAGTAAAAAAGTTACTTAAGTTAGTCAAACTTAAAATAAAGTGAAATAAAAAATATAGAAACTATAAGCTTGATAGTTAGACTTCGGCAAATATGCAAATAAAAATGTAGAAAATATGCGCATAAATATGCACGTGTTTACCCGAAAATATGCAAATATTTTACAAAATATGCATACAAATAAATAAAAAAATCGTAACATAGTAACAATTTTATTTAAAAAAAAAGTGTACATAACTAAATATTTCCTACTATTCATTAAGATTTACATTTATTTTAAGTAACTACATCATTTTTTTTAAGTATGAATAAACTTATTTAGAATTATGGTAACAATAAATGACCAAGTGGTGTTCAAAATTTTCCAACAAAAACTTGTGGCTTCTGTCTGAGTACATATATTTATATAGGGAAAAACTTCGTTCAACATCAACTGATGTAACGGGAGCATTTTTCAAACTAACCAAAACATTTGGTTCTAAATTAATTGTTTCCGAAATATTTCCAGCTAGAACACTGACTACTTCAGAAAGAATATGGTAACCTTTATTTTTTTCCATAGTAGCTTCAAATTTTTTTAAAATATCTTTTCCAATATTACCTCTAACGTTCCGACAACATGACGCAAATTCTTTTATTAATGCTGTACTTTCGAACAATGACAGTTTTGGTGATTCTAACTGAGTAATTGTTTTTTGAACAAAACTAACATTTGATTTTATAAATGAAAGTTCTTGTTGAAGCAAGTTACTCTGAAAAGTTTGTTTAGAATCCAAAAGAGTTTGGAAACTTTCATCTGTTAACGTATCAATTATGTTCTTTATTTTAACAAAATGATCTGCATAAAAATTAGCTGCTTCTAACCATGTTCCCCATCGCGTTAAAATAGGTTGTGGTGGAAGAGGAATGTTAGGTAGCATTTCTTTATAAAGTTGAATTCTTATAGGAGATTTAAGAAATACTTTTGTGACACTGGATATCATGGTATTTACAAGAGGAAACTTTTTTCGTATTTCCTCTGCAACTCTGTTTAATCCATGCGCTACACAAGTAACATGTATTAAATCTGGGAAAAATATTTTTAAATTTTGTCCTGCTTTCACCATATAAGGAGCAGCATCCGATAAAATAAGCAGTAATTTATTAGAAGGAATAGTTGTCGGAAGAAAAAAAGTTGCTAATGTTTCTTGTATAAAACGCGAAATTGTTAAAGCATTTGTTTTCTCAAGTTGCTGGCATGAAATAAGATGAGATTTTGGTAAAGTATCTTCTTTAAGAACACCAATCAATAAATGAGCAATATACTTTCCTGAGGAATCAGTGGTTTCGTCTACAGATATGTAAAAATAATTATCTGCAATTTCTTCCTTAATATTAATTAACACCGACGAGTATAGCCCGTTCACATTATTTCTTCTTAGAGACCGATCACTTGGAACATTAAGTTTGCAATATTTTTTTAGAAACGAACTAAAATTTACATTAGCTAATTTTGAAAGCGGTATGTTTGCAGACACTAATGCGCGACAAAAGTCTTCATTAAAAGTTTCTTGCTCATCTAATTTTTTTGAAGTAGATTGGAAACATTTAGCCATTGAAGTTTGATGTTTTCCTCCTATTTTTCCTTTTTTTGCAATGTGTGAAGCAGTTCTCACATGTTGGTCTATCTGAAATTTCTTCTCACATGCTATCTATACATAAAAATAAAAACCTTTATTTTAACCCAACCTTTAAAATATAAAAATATACAAGGTGTTTTTGGTTAATCAAATAACTGGTTTGGAAAAAAAAACACTCGCTAAGTGTTTTAAATGCAGTATTAATCCACAAATTAGTTTTTGTTACTAACCATTAGTACATCATATAACTTATTTTAAAATTCAACAAAAGTTTTTTTTTTGTTAATTCAATTACAATAAAAATAATTGTGTTTTAGAATAGCTGACTTCATAAAAAAAGTAAAGGTGAAAAATTTTTCTAAATACACACCATTGTATTGTACCATGGACAATTTTTTCTCACTAAAGGAAGCTATTTTTCATTTAAAAACAACCTACGAGTACTAAATTTCAAGTAAATACGTTTATTGGTTTTAAAGTTATTGTTGTTATTAACTAAAAGAATTTAATTTTTTTTAATTTTAACACCCTGTATCTCGAAAAGTAAATAAGTTTGACCCCTCATTAACTATATCGTTTTGTTCAATTTTTCGAGAAGTATCTACAGTCAAACGTTGTAAGTGTCATTAGGAAACACCCTGTATGTATGAAATATTAGATATTTAATAGAAAATATTAGATACTTACAATTTTGCCACAGACTGAACAGTAGATTTTTCCCATATCCATAGACAGCTCTTTATAAGGTTTAATCCAAGTTGAAGCACTGGTTGTTTTAGGCATTATTAAATCACAATCTTCCTTTTTGTTACGCACAACGAGTGTTTACGCTTTGAATATCAAAACAAAAATGATTTACAAATCTGAGCATCAAATTAGAAATGTTTAGGTACCTAATTCAATAAACTGGGAGATTTTGGAAAATCCCTAAATTAGGAACAAAACTATTAGCCGTTTACCTGCTGTTAAGATACAATAAATTGTAGATAGATTTGGGGATTAGATCATAAAATGCAAATGAGCGAACCCTTAGCGATTATCCAATAACTGAATGCCTCAGTGACCGAGACTTTCTAAGAATGTTGAGGGCTACTTAAATTGATCTTCTTTGAAATTTTAAATGTTTTGTACCTGTAGAGATTACGTACTTAGATCATTTCTTGATTAAAATGACTACAAAATTTTATACAAGAATTGAAATAAATTGGTATGTTTAAAAATTTTCAAATACAGTATAAAAATCTGAACTTTTATGCACTTTATGCAAACTTTTATACAAATATGCCAAAATATGAAATATTTGCATAAAATATGCACAATATGCAAAATATGCAATATGCACATTTGCCGAAGTCTATTGATAGTCTTATATATGGCAGTACAGTGTTACTGTACTATACCATCATCATTCTGGCTTTACAACCCTACGTGGATCCTAGCTTCCTCAAGAATTTAATATAAAAATTAAATTAAAAATTAAATTAAAAATTAAATTAAAAATTAAATTAAAAATTAAATTAAAAATTAAATTAAAAATTAATTAAAAATATGTTTCCTAGCCCCAAAAACTACGGGCCCTAGGCACGTGCCTAGGTTACCTAGGCCTTAATCCGCCCCTGATGGCAGTACAGTGTTACTGTACTATTTTGAATGCATAATAATAGAACTGCCTACTAAAGGAGAGATTAAAAATATCATCAATGGGCTCAAGAATAACAAAAGACCGTGAGAAAACCTGAAAAATAGAGGGGAAGAACTGCAAAAAAAGGATGTATGGTCTTATCAAGAGGATATGAAAAGAGAAAAGTATACTGTATAATTTTGAAAATGAATAACTTTTTTCAAAAAATTTAATTACTTTGCGAAAACTATTTGATTGTACTGAAATTTATGTAGTTTTTTTAAGTATAAAAAATTTCTGAATAAATTTTGAAGATTCCATATTCCTGAGAGGAAATATTAAAAAAACATTGATTTTTCACACCTTTTGAATTATTTTTGCTAATTTTGCAATAATAATAATTATTTTTTCAATTTTCAATTAATAAAACTAAGAATACATAATACTAGCATAATTTGTAATATATCTTATAGAACCCAATAGTTACAATTTGTAATTTTTAGCATTTAAGTAACTTGTCCGGACACCTGACGATGAACAGCAAATTTTATCGTTCAAAATTAGTCGTCCAAGGTAACTAAATTGATTGTGAGTAAGACTAATATTTATTTCTTTAAACCTTGTTGAAATGGACTCTCATTCAAACCGATTCATTATTTATTGAATAATTAAATTTTATTGATGAGAAGCTGCCACGAGTTAGCAGATATGTGTGATTGCAAGAATGCATTTTTACATTTAATTAAAGAACTAGAATAAACTGGGACTGCCTTTATTAAAGACGTGTTTTTATTATTTCTCTCTTTGCTACTTAATATTAAAATAGTCTGCTCTAGCATGATTACAAACGACAAATAAAAGAGAGATGTAAATAAAGACGACTAGAGGATGCATATATACATATTATGGGTAAATAATGATGTATTAACAGATAGATGTCTACAAATTTGCACATTTTTCATCACAAAACAATATTTCAAGGCCCGCTCAAAAAGTAATTACAAAAAGTCGTTCAACCACAAATAAAATGCAACTTAATTAATTTCGTCGGAAGTTTAATTTATAGCGACACCGGTTAAATATGCTTTCGATATCAAACTCCGAAACTTATAAAACTGTTCCGGGGACTCATTTAAATTGAAATTACGAAAACTTATGTTCACTCGTAAAACGCCAGCGTCTCTAATGCTTTCTAAGATGGCAAATATATAAATTGCTCTTCTATTTACGTTGCACTCAAAAATTTATAACCTTATTATTTGCAGTACGTGAGTTCTGTGTATCGCTTTGGGTAAACATAGTTCGAGGAAAATAGTTTAGCGGGGTGGTACGAAGAATTTATATCGGCTGACTTTTAAATTCCTTTATCAAAAAGTTGGATTCAGGAAAGTCAAGAAGAGTAGTTTATATAAAACTTAATATAGTTTATAAAAACTTATTATAAAACTAAGACCACAAGTCTTAGAATATGCATACTAGATTTATGCACAACTTCGATTGGAAGTTGAATTAGGTAATGTATTTATAGAAAAACTTGCCATATATAAACAAAATTAAGACTCTTCTATTAAAGAATAAGGCCGGCCACACATTCAGATGCAGCTGACGCAGACGGCGAAGAGTAGGATAGCACAGGTTTCTGTTTTTCGTACAATTAAATTATCCCGCGAGAATTGGAATGCAGAGTAGGGTAGCAAGGTAACATAGAACCATGATACAAAGAATAACAGATATGATATTGCGCAGGCGACTATCAGCTGATTCCCTACTGTTGACGTCACAATGAGAGTGACCGTCATTGTAATACATCTGTTTATAATGGGAATTTTATCAATTTTTTAGCTTTTGATTAGCTTTGGTAAGCTCGTAGATTTTATGGTGTTTTTGTGAGATTTAAGTTAATTTGTAGGTTTTTTAGTGTGAGAATTATTATTCAGAATATTTTAAACTCTCTATACGATTTTATAAGTGATAGTAGCTTTGTAGGTATACCTACTTTATATGGGCACTAAGTTGGTATTTTAGAAGTTATAAATAAAAGGTATATTTAATTATTATTGAGTCAATACTTAATACTCAACCATATCTATACACCTCCTGTATTTTTTAGGGACTTTCGTCTCTTTTCGGCTGGTTGTTTGAGTGAGAATCAGGCAAGAAGTACCGATAAAGCAGTTATTGTTCATGGTTTTGCCAAGCACTTGGTAGTAAAAAAACAAACAAATGTTGCCGTCAAAAGAAACTTAATACTACAACCTCAACAATTTTTTCCAAACGCTTTAAACCAGAAGACTTTGAAAGAAATTTGCTGCATGGATTGCTGCAATGTGAATCAAAGAAAGGACCCAAGCTGAAGGGCCATGCTGTTCCTTCTCTCCATCTGCTACAATTAAAAAGTTCATCTATAAATCAACTTAAAAGATAAAAAAGGCTTTCCAAAAGGGAGTCGAAGAAGACTTTGGGAAAGATAATTACAGGTACACGTTTATTATTTTATTCTACACTTTAAGTAGAAACCCTTTAAGTATTATGATATGAAAGAAATATCATAACATTTATTTTTTAGTTCTACATCACCATCCTGATACGGTGGAATTTCGCTACGGTTTAAAAAACTATATTTTAGGAAGGAATGTAGGGACTTTACCTGAAGCTGACAACACAGAAGCTGATAAGGTCATTGATGGACCAATCGATAATTTAGGAGAAGTTTTGTTAAACAAAACATATATCTCAACCAATTCTTTACCATTCCTTATCCAATTTAAAGTTTCGACAACCTTATCTCTCGTTATTTCCAGTATTACATTCTCATTTGGGATCCCACATCCTCGGGTTCTGGTCAGGTCTTCTTCATTTCGCCATTTTCTAAATTACTCATATCATCCTTGCTTTATTTCAAGATCAGACCTTAACACTCTTCTATCTGCACTCTTAATCTGCCAAACTTGAGTAAAGTTCTTTGATAACTTGTCCCTTGCTTTACCAATGCTGTATAAGCTGTTCATCCCCTTTCGGGTGTTTTAAACTCTTCATACAGCTATTCAGATCTTTCCTTAGCCGTGGCTAAAAGGTGCTTTGCTTTCCTCTTTGTTATCTTGTACTTATATATCCCTATTTTCGTCTCTTTTGGACCTTTCACACCTCTTTCTACCCACTTTCTTCCCTCTGACATTCTGCTGCACTTCATCATTTCACCAATAAGTTTCTTTGTTCCCAGGAGGCCCTTAACCAGATGTTTTTTCTAGCACTACCTTTCCTACTCATACCAGAACCTTGCTGTTGTCATTTACCGTATTTTTTTCCTCAAACTCTTGCGGCACTCTACTCTTGAAGACTTTTGCCAAATCCTTATCCTTTAACTACCATTACTTTACTTTTTCATGTTCTACTTGCTTTCCTTTTCATCTCACCACAGTACCATACATTTTTTATTCTAAAAAACTACCTTCCAAAAAACCATTGAAAATGCGCTTCACCAGGCTTAAGTAACTAGGAATGAAATACACATCAATCAAATAGATATCCAGTACTGTTAACGACTCTTTCCCTCTCTCTTTACTCTCTTTCGATCTCTCCCTTTAAGTTGTTTTAAAACACACAGTGATGTCTATTTTGACTCATCGAAAGTAGATGACGCTACGTAACGATATTACTCTGGTTGCATAAAAAGTTTGCATAAAAGAACCTGTCTTTGTCATTTCTAGACTGTCTTCGATTTTGGCTCTACCTGATGAGTTCTTAATTAAAACAAAACATGTTATGTTGTATAAATGAACGAAGCCGAACTGTGACTGACGATCTGACGAACTGACAAAAGTAAGGATAAAATAAAACACATTTTTATGATCTACAATTAATAAAATATCAATAAGATCTTAATATAAAAAATTACCTTATATTTTTAGTTTAATAAACTAACTAACTTCCCTATTTAAGGACTAAACGAATATAAAAATTAGCGAATACAGCAACCTCAAATGCAACACCTTATTCCCTAAAATTAAGATCGAGAAGCAGTAATATATACAAAGTAATATTATTTATACATTACAGTGTTGTCAGGGGTGCTATATTGGACAAACTGGTTGAATAGTTGAAAGAACGTGTCACTCAGCACAAAAAAACAATAACAAAAAAACATGCGCAATTTTGAGAGACTGTAAAAAGTGCTACCAGCTTTCTTATGAAAACAAATAATACTACAATCAGCAACTAATTATAAAATAAGTTTTTTCTCTGGATGTGTCATATAAGAAAAACAAGGAAAGTCATTAACAATAAAACTAGTAGCAATAATCTTATGAATAGTCGTTATTTTCAGAACTATGAATCTGTCAACTAATTTTCGAATACCTTCGAATTTTTACAACATTAGCGTAGCGAAGAGCATTAACAAGAATGAAACAGAAACAGAACGAATTAAGATAATAATAATTGGTTGTGGAGATAAAGTGAGGACTCGAGCATAAGTTCCTATTTTATTTAATGTTAAATGCCCCAATCGCGAATGGATTTTCCAATCAAAAATTCGCAAAATTGAAAAAAAAATTGAAAAACGGGCCATGTTAAAAATCTCTCCAAAAGTGTTAGAAAATAAATCAATACCTGAACCCAAGAAACTGGTCACGAAGCAGGTCACACTAGATAATAATGTCCACCATTCAACTGTTGTTAGAGTGCAAAAAAGAAGTGGCATCCGTATAAAGTACATTTGATCTAGAAGCTGTTAAAATATGACTTTGACAGAAACATCAAATTTTGCGAAACATTTTGGAACGATGTGACAGAAATCAGGGTTTCATAGACAAGGTACTTTTTTCAGATGAAACAGCTTTTACACTTTTTTACTTTTTAATTTTCAACTGTCACGTAAACCACCAGACATATTGATCAAGAGCAAGTGAAAATCCATATTGGATGGAAGAATTAACGATACAATATCCAAAGAAGGTGAATGTTTGGGCTAGTAATATAAACAATCACAATATAGGGCCATATTTTAAAAATTTAGCAGCTCCTTATTTTCTGGAATTTCTTTAGGATTGGGCTTTTGGGCAACAGGATGATCCCACACTACAGCGTTGAGGAACGAAATAACGTTTTTCCAGGTAAGTGGATTTGTAGAAGGGGATCTATCGAATGACCACCAAGGTCTACAGATTTGATTCCTCCAGGCTTCCTTATTTTTAAGTTATCCGTTTCGAAAATAATGAATTTATTCCATAGATTTGCATCATACTGTATATTATAATATTTTAAACTCTTAATAGTAACGTCAAAATAACGTAAGGTTACATCCCTGTGTAAATTAAACTTTTAAAATCTAAGAAAAAGATCATGTATTTTAAATTGTCTCATAAATTATCTTAGTGTAATTTAGAACGTAATAAATGTTAACTACTCCACTCTGTAAGTTGAATTTGTTTGTATGTAACATTTATTCAACTGTTTTTTAATAAAAATGTTAGTGCACACCTGATAAAACCAATACGCGTTCACGAAATACCGAGTCGACGACACAATAGAATCGTTTCATTTCCGACCAAAAAATCTGATATTTCACGTACTAGCCACAAACAAAGCAATAAAAGCGAAGAATTTTAAAAGAGAATGTTGTATCTTGTGTGTACCCCTTTAACGTGACCTTCTCACTTGCAAATTACGTTTTCGCCCTCACCCTCGGTCCGTAGCGTCTCGGTCGACGAGAAATATCTTCAGAGTCAGGAAGCCATACAATAATTTCCGCGAAGACGGTGCAGATCTGGCGGATGTAAGGTGAAAGGCAAATGTGTGCGAGACCTCTTTCACGGCTTGCCGATGAAAAATTGTTTTCCGCCCCGAAAGTCATTTTCCTAGAGAGTTTAAGGGCTAAAAATAGGCGACGATGGGACAATGCATAGAGACGAATTAACCCAGATAGCTCTGGCTGGCGACAAATTTGTTTGTGATAAAAGACGAAGACGTGTCGCTCGGTCGGGGGGAAAAGTTGTTATGAAAGAAGGGAGAAGTTATTATGGGCCGTTTTATCATCGTTTATAAACGCATTGAAAGAACATTTTCATCGAAAACAAGCGGTGTTATCATTATGGAGACACTTTGTTTTTCTGCCATTTACTTCGATTTTATATTAGTAGAAAACTCGTAATAGAAGGATATTAATAGACAAAGAAATAAAACGAATACACAGAATTAAGAACTGACTAGAATAACAAATAAAAATACATAAAATAAATTGATATTCAAGATGTACCTAATATAAACATCTGCTCCTGACCTAGTGCACCTAAATCTGACGCAGAAGTGGTATATTGCAATTTATATAATGATAGAAGAAGGTTGTGTAATTTGAACCAGTGTGTAAGACTTTCCGGTTCTATAATTCTCAAAACTGAACATATATTGACATCTTACTAATTCGTTACGAACCATCCCCAAACAAGATAAAAAAAGCAGCCTTGGCCTCGTCTGAATGAGTTAGTTGGGTATACCACCAAAAAGTTTATCCCAAACACGAGGTGTAATGTAAGGTTAAGTGATAATTCTTGAATTTCTTAAAACTGAGTAGATATTTTAAAATGTTAATAATATTACTTTGATTAGCACCTATATAAAAATTTTTATCAGGTTTAAAAAGTTGAAAGGTTCATTGTTAAAAAAAAAATTATATTCCGTAAATATTTAAAATTGTTGGTCCACTCAAATGCGTTGCAACTCTCAACGTCGGAAGCATGACAGATAAAGGAAGAGAGCTCGCAGGTTTCATGCAGAGGAGAAAGGTTGGTGTACTTTGTGTGCAGGAAACTCGTTTGAGAGGTAATAAGTCGAGAGATCTTGTAGATGGGTGAGAGTTAATATATAATAGTTTGGACAGATACGGCAAAAATGAAGTAGTTATTATTTTGAACAACGAGTGGAAGCAACATCTTTTAAGGGTAGCCAGAAGAAGTGATGAGAAGAGTAATGAGTGTTCAGCTGAATACGGGCAATATTAACGTGAAAATCATATGTGCCTACGTCCCACAGGTAGGGTGTGAAGAACAGAAAAAGGAAGAAGTTTGGAAGACCCTTAATTACGAGATTCTCGAAATTCCTGTAGACGAAAAGTGTTTTATTTGAAGTTATTTGAATGGACATATTGGTAGAGAAAGAGCAGAAATAGAAAAAGTTCATGCATTTGCCTGATGGCTATCGAAGAACCTTCTATGACCAACACATATTCTTACCAGAGACCGGAAGTACAGTAACAACTTTAAAAATGAATTACTTGTTCGTCGTAGATAAAATATAGTATGCAACTCGCTTCGCTTTCCACACGTGTAACAGTCTCAAATCTGATAACATCAAATATGTCTGTCATGCTTGTGTCATATCTCCAGCGTCGGTGTAGCTTCGGTCTGACATTAGCTACGGTAAAAAAGAATTGACAGTTGACAGACGAAAAAAGAATTAATTGACCGACAGGTAACAAATAGTTTCGGTACTGACTATTGTTCGACTGGTAATACAGATTCAACGCTTACCGACAGTGACGTCACACTGTCTCGCCCAAGTGCCGCATACTCTGATGGAAGGTAATAAGAAATGATTAAGGAAATAGTGTGATTTGCTATGGTATAGGATTTGGCTGTCATTAATAGGTTCTTTATGAAGACTGAAGATCAGTATGTTACCTATAGTAGCGGGGGAAGAAAAATCAGATTTTGTGCTTTGTAAAATAGTTGGCTCAAAGAGGTTACTAACTGTAAAGTGATAAATGGTAAGTGTGTAGTTAGTCAACACTAACCAGTGATAATGGATACGGAGATAAAAGTGAGGTGAAAAGAAAGCAAGTAAGACAGCAAAAAATAAAGTGGTGGAAGTTAAAGGATAAGGATTTTTCAATAGTCTTTAAGAGTAGAGTGCTGGAAAAGCTTGAGGAAAAAGAGGCGGTATATGACTGGTGGGAAGCCAACAGTAAAGTTATGGTGCGAGTGGAAAAGGCAGTGCTAGAAAAAACATCTATTAAAGGGCCTTCTAGAGACAAAGAAATTTGGTGGTGGAACGATGAAATGCAACGGAAGATTAGAGAGAAGAAAGCTATAAAAAGGATCTAAAATAGAGGAAGACAATGATACGTACAAGGTAGAAAAGAGGAAAGCAAAGCTCGCTGTAGCTGCTGCTAAGAAAATATCGCCTACACAGCTTTATGAAGAGTAGGAAACACCCAAGGGGATAAAAAGGTTATACAGCATCGCTCAAACAAGGGACAAGTCATCAAAGGACTTGACCCACGTGCGGAAGATTAAGGGATGTTAAGAACTGATGTTAAAATAAAGCAAAGATGGTATGAGTACTTTAGAAAGTTGCTAAATAAAGAACACCACACGAGAAACAGGGGATGCGGCGGGATCTCAAATAAAAATGTAATACCGGGGATAGCGAGAAAGTTTTCGATACGTTAAATAGGATGAAGAATGGTAAGGCAGTCGGACCTGATGATATACCTGTGGAAGTTTGGAAGGCTCTAGGAAAGGAAGGGGTTGATATTTTGTGGCAAATGATGAGTAGGATATATGAGGAAAAAAGGATGGAGAGAGAGTGTGATGGTATCATTGTATAAAGATAAAGAGGACATTCAGGGACTGTAAGAACCATTGAAGGATAAAGTGAAAGTCGTACACAATGAAAATTTGGGAGAGAACTGTAGAGCGAAGGTTAAGAAGAGACATATGGATAGAAGAAGAACAGTTTAGGTTTATGCCAGGAAGAAGGACAACGGATGCCTTGTTTGCATTGAGACAGTTAATAGACATAGCCATTTTGATTTTGCACAACATTTTAGATCAAATTTGTATAAGGTACCATCGGTCAAAGCTTTATATTTTTTGAGTTATTCCTCTTTTTTCAAAAATTTTGACAGATATATACAATACAAACTGTTCGAAGTTAATATCTCATTCAATTACAGTGCCGAAAAAAAATCTTTACATTGCCAAATAAATCTACTATATAGATCTACTATAAATAATACTAAATTCGAAAGAAAATTTCATGCGTTCTGTCAGCGCTTGTTTAGCATTTGAGGGGAGAGGGGATAACGTATTTGCGACGACGGCTGCCTGTAGTTTACTGACTGCTTAGTTTCTTTAGTTTTTTCTGCGTAATTGTACTGTACACATTTGGCTTTGTGCGAGTAGTCTGTATTAAAGATCTTTTTATTTACTCAGTAAAGTTTGGGATCGGTAAATCTTAAATTGAAGTAAAAAATATGAGTCGTAAGAAACTCACACAACAGGAGGAAGTTTGTGTTATAACGTTACTTGAGAAAGAGAACTCTATAATTACCGTAGCACGTGATATTGGTATTTCAAGAGAGGCAACTTATCAATTGAAACGGTCGGCTGTATCGTTGCCTTCAGAGACTGTTCTGGAAAGAAAACCTGGTTCTGAAGCTCCTAAAAAAACATCATCTAGGACTAACACCATCATCAGGCGTGAAGTAATGTTGAACTTTTTATAACTGTCACAGAATTAAAAAATAGACATCCTGATCTCTTTCAGAACGTTTCAACGAGAAAAATTCGTCACGGGCTTCAGAATGATCTAGCATTATCAAGTCGACGTGCTGCAAAGAAGCCCTTGCTTATAAAAGCAATGAAGAAAAAAGATTAGATTTTTGTAAAAGGTATCAGCATTGGGCACCTGAACAATGGAAAAAAGTCATGTTCAGTGACGAAAATACGTTCAGGTTAGTAAAAGGAAGCTCCAAAATTGTTCGTCTTCCACACACCGCGTCAAGGTACGATCCAAAGTTCACAGTTAAAACCGTCAAACATCCTGAAAGTGTAATAATATATGGTGCGTTTAGTGACAATAAAAGAAGGGCATTGTATTTCTTGCCAAAGAATCTTACAATGAGGGCAAGCAACTATGTGACTGTTCTAGAACGACATTTATTAACCTTGTGGGAAATTCATAAATGCGACATTTTTCCACGATGGTGCCCCTGCTCAAAGAGGAGTTGAAGAGGTTGTGTGTCTTGTGGGTGACCATGGAAGAAGAATATTTCTTGAACCTTGCTTAATTCATGTCCAAAAGAATCCAGCTTGTCATCGACTACAAGAGTGATATTATGACAAAGTATTAATTTGTAAAATTTTAATAACAATTATCCCAATTTAAAATTTAAAAAGAGTAGGTAACGTTCTTACAAGAATCTACTTCGAAATCTGATTTCTAAATACAGGGTATTCACTAATGATACGATATTTCTTTAAAATTTAAACTACAGAAAGTCAATAATTTTAAATTTAACAATCAGTATTTCCTTGCATTATGAGTCGCAGGATGCCATACTTCTCGCCCCGCATCACATGTCCGAGATACTGTAGCTTTCTTTCTTTGAATGGCTTGTTTAGAATTAATCAATAAAGAATGCGTTAATTTGCGTAGAAACAAAATATGACGACGAAATATTTCTTGATAAAATAGCATCTTCTATTTTCTCTATACAGACGATCTGATGTTATTTGATGAGACTAAAGATTAGCTGCAACAATCAACGAAAATCTCAGCAAATGAAACAAAAATTATAGCTTTTACAGCTATAATTTATAGCTTTTTTATTCGTACAATTTAGTGACATTCTAAATTTCCGTTGATGTCATTTATTGAAATCATGGAGGCTTATTTGAATATATAAATTCTAGAAATAATGAATAAAAGAAGATAATAGCAAATGGTATGGTCTTAAATTGGAGGCAGGAGTTGCAAGAGATGAAGGCAGAATTTGGACAGTACTCTTTGGAAAAATAAAATCAACATAAAAAAACTTAGAAAAGAAGATTGTTATTTTTGATATTTCTGCCCATCTATATCTTCTCCTTCTTACGGTGCCTATCCGTTCCGGATGTTGGTGATCAGCATAGCTATCCTAACCTTACTTGCAGCTTTCAGAATAGTCCTATTATAGTACGCTGTTAAATAGCACTAGAGACAGAATGTATTCTTGTCTCACTCCTTTATCTATGGAGATTGTCCCTGTCAACTGTTCTTCACATCCATTTTAATGTTGGCAGTTTGGTTGTCATTATCATCATCATCCAGCCCCATTTTCAAATCCATTGTTGGATATAGGCCTCCTCCAAATGTCTCCAGTTCTCTCTATCTCTAGCTGCTGCAATTCAGTTTGTTTCTATTCTCCTTAGGTCGTCGGTCCATCGGGTGGGTGGTCTGCCTTGACTTCGCTTGTCCCAATAATCTCTTCGCCCATCTTCCGTCTTCCATTCTAGCAACATGTCCAGCCCACCTTCACTTTTGTTTATTGATTCGCAGTATAATATCGTCTACGCCAGTTCGTCGGCGTATCTCCTCATTTCTCACTCGATCTTTCAAGGTCAGGCCCAGCATTGATCTCTCCATTCGCCTTTGTGTTACCCTTAGTTTTTCGGCAGTAGCTTTCGTTAAAGTTAGGGTCTCTGCTCCGTAGGTCAAGACTGGTAAGATGCATTGGTTAAATGCCTTCCTTTTCAGGTGAATTGGGGTATTTGTTTTAAAAATATCTCCCATCCTTCCATATACCGCCCATCCCAACGTGATTCGTCTATTTAGCTCGCAGGTTTGGTTGTCTCTGGTTATTCTAATTTCATGACCCAAGTATGTGTATTTATCGATTAATTCTACCTTGTTGTTATTGATCTATATCTCTTCGCTGGGAACCATATTGGTCATCATTTTGGTTTTCTCGAAATTTATCTTCAGCCCAGTTTCTTGTAGTATGTCATTCAGTTCTTGGAGCATGTTTTTGATCTCTCCCAGATTATCTGACAGAAGCACGATATCGTTCGCAAAACGTAGATGGTTTAATCTTTCTCCATCGATGGATATTTCTTTCTGTTGCCATGTTAGTCTTTTAAAGGCATACTCAAGAACGGTAATGAACAGCTTTGGTGACATGGTATCACCTTGCCTGACTCCCCTTTTTATCTTTATTTTATTAGTTTGGTTGTAATATAAATTATATATAATTCGCAAGTCTCTATCATCACAGTCCGCTTCTTTCAATATGGATATGAGCTTGTCATGTTTTACTTTATCAAATGCCTTATTGTAGTCGATAAAACAAATATATACATTACAGTTGACATCCCTGCACCTCTAGATAAGCACTTGTATAGCGAATAGAGCTTCTCGGGTGCCTAAGGTATCGCGGAATCCAAATTGTGTCCATGACAGTTGTTCTTCATATTTTTTTATATATTCTGTTATGTATCACTTTTAAAAACGTTTTAAGTAAGTGGCTCATTAGGCTAATTGTTTTGTAGTCTTCGCATGTTTTTGTATTTAATTTTTTTGGTATAGTTAAGAAGGTCGACTTTAATCAGCTTTGGGGAATATTTCATTTGTCAGGCCCTACAGTTTTACCATCTTTAGTTTTTCTAATAGTTACCGTGACCTATTCAATGGTAATCGGTGATCCTCTTTGGCATCCTATGTCTTCAATGGCAATCTGCCTTTAATCTGCAAATGTTACTTTCAATAGTTCTTCCAAGCTCATCTGTATAGTTTGCTCTAATTAATGTTTTATTTTATTATTATTGTATATAGCATATGAAGTGTGTTTATAAAATTATTTAAACTTTCGCATTTAAAAGGAAATCCACTGCCTTTAGAATAATAATTACATATTTACTCTGTACAAATTACAGAAAATCCTCCTCTGGAACTCCTCTCGAGACTTCATGCATTACAGTAATCGTAACAGCGTGTACTAGCGACGAGAAAGTTGACTCGAAACTTCAGAAAATATCGGATATTTGCTAAAAATAATGGAGAAGAATTTAAAGTTCCCAACTTCGGCGACTGCACTTATGCTTTCCGTTGTCGCATTTATTTCTTGCACTTAAAAAGAAAAATTATTTTTCTTGTCGGAGAGAAGAAACTTCAGCGCGTGTTTACACAAAGATGGGACGTTTATAGTATCGTGCAGTTGATAAAGTTGAAAATATTATTAGACAAAAGACAATTGAAGACATAAACAAATGAATGCTAGTAGAGAAAACATTCCATTGTTGGACAAGGCAGTCCTTAAAGTAATCGCCCTGGACAAAAATATTAGATTTTTCACTAATGCTACATTTTGATTACATTGCTGATGAGTTAGCGATATTCGCGTTTTCAAACGGCTATAGGGGGCAGCACTTGTTTTGAAAGATGGCGGTAGAAATAGGAATATCGTTTGTTGATATTGTAAATTTAATAGGGAATTACTTATCTTCTGATAAATTTTCTTCGTATTGCTCATTATTTTTAAAATATGCTGAAATTTATACCAGTTTTAAACTCTAATTTATTCAAATTTATCACATTTATCTCTATTTTAACAGCAGATGGCTGCACGGTCGTACCGAACCGTATTAAAAAAAACATTCAGACGTTAAATACAAGGTAAATCTTTTCAAACTGTTGTGGCCATAATATTCCGAAAGCAAAAAAGTGAGGGCTACTTCAGAAGAAAAGTTATTACAGATTAATAAATAAAATAATATAGAGTTAGCAGATGCAAATAAGTGTCAAAATTGCTTTTAAATAATAAGAATAAACTAGGAAACTGGCAAAGGTTGGCGATAAATAACGACTGGCGAAATAGACTGGGGAAGGTCGAGACTCAACTAGAGCTGTAGCACCACTGATGATAATGGTATAAGAATAAAAGTGGGGAAAATCAATTCTAAAAATGTAGACAGTAGGATTGTTGATATAAAAAGAAAAAACAAAAATTTTAAAAATAATAAGATTATCTAAAACATATTAACCTTTTGTTACTTCAATCAAATATATAGGCGAGCTATTTGTCGGTAATGTAATAAAATTCATAAAAAAAAGGTCGTTCCAAGTCAAAACTCATTTGACTGCATGTGGTGTATTTTAAGTGTTTTTAAAAGTCCTAAAAAATATGGGAATCCTGCAAAATAAACTAAAATAAGAAAGTAACTTAGAATCATAAACTTTGCGATGTCTAAGAACATGGTAATAGCTGGGACACGATTTCCCTATAAAGATATAATATAAAGATATACGTAAGGGAAATTAAAAATCTCCTGATGATGAAACGATTAACCAAATAGATACAAGACACTGCTCTAACTTATTAGATGTTAGGTCTTTTAGAGGAGCAAACATAGATAGTGATCACTATTTAGTTAAAGCACGATTTAAAGAGAGAATATCCAATTTAAAAAAGGAGATCGGGAAAAGGAGAGAGAAAATCGACATTAATAAACTAAAAGATCCCGACATTGCAAATGTATACAGACAGCAAATAGAAGACCAAATAAGGACAAAAAACTTAGAAGAAGAAGAAGATATTAACCAACTATGGGCAAATATACGAGATATTGTGTTACAGAAATCCGTTGAAATATTGGGCAAAACCAAGTCAAAAAAAAGAAATCATTGGTTTGATCATGAGTGCGAAATGGCCGCATAAAAACATCAACGCAGGTTGTACACGGAGAAAAAAAGAAGAATATAGACGTCTTAGAAGAGAGGAAAAACGTATTCATCGACGTAAGAAGAGGCAATACGAACAGAACACTCTCAACGAGATACAAAGTTTATTCGATAAAAATGAAACGAGGAAATACTACAAATCGAGTGTTTTACAAGTCTTGCGGACGCGGCAAGTGAATTAGGACTTCTGGTAAACGAGGAAAAAACCAAATATATGTTGGCTTCTAAAAACATTCGAAATATCCAACAGAGAATTCAAATTAACAACCATACCCTTGAGCAAGTCAAAGAATTGACATATAATCTTGGATCGCTAGTAAGAGCGACAAACACTACAAGCGACGAAATAAAAAGACGCATAGTAATAGCAAACAAAACTGTTTACGGTCTCCAGAAACATTTAAACAATAAAAATATAAAACGCGCAGTAAAGCTCAATATATACAAGACCTTAATAAGACCGGTTTTGATATGTGAGGCTGAAATGTGGACCTTATCTTAAAATGATGAAAGACTCTTGGTATGTTTAAGAGACAAATTCTTAGAAAGATTTTTGTGGCATTTAATGAAAATAGGCTATTGCGTCGTGAACTATATCCGTTATACACCGATCCAGATATTGTGAAATTCGTTAAAGTGCATAGACTTAGATGGGCTGGACACATTGCTAGGATGTCAGATCACGAATATACGAAGAAATGAACATTTTCAAAACCAGAGGGTACAAGAAGTAGAGGACGACCACGAAGGAGATGGATTGATGATGTGGAAGAAGACCTACAGATTCTAAGGGATAGAAGACGGAGGAAAGTTACCAGGAATCAACAGGAGTGGAGACTTCTTTGTGAGTAGGCCAAGATCCACAACGGATTGTCGAGCCACTTATGATGATGACGATGAAAGTAATTACTTGAAAATTGAGAACTTCGCTGATTACATAGTTTTTTTTTTGTGGTAACTTACAGAATGAATTTATTTAAATTACTTTAATACAGCGCAGCTGCGGATAAAGGGGCGGGCAAGCCGGGCGACTGGGGAGCCACATTTTGAGAGGCACCTAACAAACATCAAATATTTTTTTTACATTCATTATGCTTTTAGATTTTATAAATTAAAATTGATCATTTTTAACTGAAAATTAATTAAATAATTTTAAAATTAATTAAATGAAACTTTTATGGCTTTCATCACACAAAATTGAAGCAAACAAATTCTTTTTAATCTCTAAAACGTTTATTTTGAAAAAAAATGTATAGTCAGTTATACTAGATACTGTTATTACTGTTCAATTAAATTATGTATGATTAAAATAATAAAAAATATTAAAAATTAATGATGAAGAAAGATTATAAATATTCGAAAGGATAATCTTCAGAATTATGGGTCCGATAAGAATGAAAAACGGAGAAATAAGAAGAAGTAAGAGACATAATGAAGGAAGAATATATATATATATATATATATATATATATATATATATATATATATATATATATATATATATATATTAACTGTTATATTATATATCTGGTATTATTAGAGATACTGCAAACAATATATTTCATGAAAGAAACTAGAGAAAATATTATGGGCAAAAAAAGGTTTGACAAAATATCTTAAAAATCATGAGATTGATAAAAAGGAAGCTACAACAAGCAGTAAAAATATATGGTATTTCATACCAGGACCAATGAAAGAATATAGACAATATATATTCCAATATATTCCATAAATAGTGATTGGTTGCGAAATACGATCTAAAGATACTCAATATCGAGAAATAGATAAATAAGTCTCTAAAGATGCTGGAATATCAAGTAAACCATCAACATTTATTTAAAACTAAAAATATTTAAAATAATATATTGATTGAAAGTTCCTTAAGTTTTTATAAAATTTGTAGCAGCTTCTCGAGTATATTAAAAGTTTTAAGAGGTTTAAGAGAAAATAATATTTTTTAATGTTGTATTTAGTTAATAAATTTTTGCACGTATCAATTAAGTACATCTCTATAAAAAATTATAATATATTTATATGGTATAGCCGTCAAAACGTTTTAACTTTAAAAAGTGTTAAAACTTATTTTTCGTATAAAACTTTCAGAACATCATACTGGAGAAATCCGCTCACCTGCGAAACAATTCTGGACGAAAACGACCCCAAAAAAGATCAACCAACACCTGCTGCTCTTCATGCCGCCTGTTTTTTACGAATCACATACAACAAGACCGGTCCCGAGAGGAAAATTCCCCGTGGAAGCTCAAGAGCGGCCGGCGGGAAAAACGATCGCACGAAGAAAAGTTCGCGGTGCACAGAGGACGTGCTATCGACACGAAGGGATGCGGAAAACTGACGGAACTCTAACAGGTGCCATCAGTTGGTCGGACGATGGTAGCAAAGCCCTTGCGCGATGTATATCTCTCGAAATAGTCTAATGTGCCAAAAACTTCCTGTTTTTCATCGGTTCGTATCTCGGGGCAGGACGTTTAAACCCAAAGGTGATCGAGTAATTGTTTTACAAATTTAAAAATACAGCAGCTTAAATATAGGAAGTATATTTGATCCAGAAAAATAAAATTTCAAAGCATTTGGACGACTTGTTCCCAAAAAGTTAAAAAACTATTTATTATTACTATTACTTGCATGGTACAATTGGTAAAAACAAAAAAGTTTCCAGAAATTAAAAGAAATGGCTGCATGATAAATTACTTCGAATATCTAAAAGAAAATTCATACAAAAGCTTAAAAAAAACCATATCCTTATCCCATATTTCTATTCGTTATTGTGACTATTTATATTTATTTATATCGTGTCGATAAACAGGAAAACAGGGGAAGCTGTTTATTTTACTAGTATTGTTGTTAAAAGTAAACTAATTATTTATAAAATTCGTCTGCAGGTGGATGTTTTCATCATCATGTTTCAGAATCATAATGTTTTTCTATCAATTTTCTAACATCAACTGATTGCTCTTATTTTACTTGTAAAGTAAATCTTTGCCTTTTAAAGCACGTGGCCTAAGTGATTTATTTATTAAGAGGGGTTTCAACATCCTATCTCCATCTCCTGATGTGTTCGTACAAGGTATGTAATAATGTTACTCGATCTTTATTTGGTGTATGTCCACTTGCAGTGTTTTCATTCTTTGCGATGTAAGTACGGTTTGGCATTTTTTTTAATACAGTCCCGTTTCACCAGCGTTAAATACTTGATCGACACAATAGTCCCCATCTTCAATAATTTTCGCTAGCTCTTGTAGAAATATTTTTGCTGCTGCTTTATCTGCTGTAGCACTCTCTCCTATTATCTTGATATTATGATATGCATATCAAACCCAATTAGCCATCCTTTGCTAGCCGAAAAGTTTTTACCAGCTTGGGAAGTGGAAGTTGGTGGCTCTGACTGTTTCATTAACTCATAAAACTGAAGAGCTTTTTCCTGGATTAAATAACCATATTTTTGTACCAAAAATTATAGATTTTCTTATAGCAACGTCATTCTCCTTAATTGCTCTTAAAGTTGATTCGCCTAAATTTAAATGTTATTCAATTGCCGTAGATCCTTCATCTTTTCATAAGCGATCTAAAATTGCAATTTTTTGTTTCCAACGAAATTGATCGTCTTTGAAATAAAAAAAATTAGACTTAAAAATTTACGGCACTCACTTGAAATCTTTCAATCCGAGAACCGAGCTGCTTATTATACTGCAACTTGGAATCAGCAAAATTTTAAACAAATTATTATAAAAAGAAACACCGCTCAGGGAAAAATTATTTTAAAACAATAACAGGTTATAAAACAATTATAGAAATTTTTTAATGAAATACAAACCAGACAACTTTAAAATCGCATAAAAATAATGCACATAAAAAGAGACCTTACTGTATATATATGTACCTCAAAGGGATACAACACTATGTCCATTTTCTTCAATTTTGACATTTTTACGACCAATTACGAGCCACTTGTAAAGGAAGTTGATTAATTTTATGAAGATATCAGAGCAGCTATACAAAATTTAAATATACAATGATAATTGGAAATTTAAATGCCAAACTAGGATTCAAACAAGATGAGGCAGAATCCTCAATGGAGAACTTTGGATTTGAGGAGAATTTCTTTGTGATGAAATCATTTTTCAAAAAGAATCAGTAACGTAAGTGGATAAGGAAAAGTCCGAACCATAGAATAAAAAATAAAAAAGCGACCATAGATTGATTAAGGAGGTAGGGTATTTTTTGAGTTTTTTTTTTACTTTTTTATTCGATAGTATACTTCTTCAAGCATATCCAGATAAAATTTCAAAGTGATCGAAACAAAATTGATGGAGTTATAGAAATTTAGAAATGAGTGGATTGAGTAAGTAAGGTGAGTAAGTGAGGTGAGTAAGTGAAGTGATTGAGTAAGGTTAGTGAGTAGGAGAGTGAACGAGATATGTGAGTGAGGTGAGTGATTAAGATGAGTGAGATAAATGAGGTGATTGATTAAGGTGAGTGAGGTGAGTGAATAAAGTGAGCACTCACACAGAAATTGGAATAAGTAGTGTCCAGTTCTCAGAATTATGTACTCGCGGCAGATAACAATCGAATTAATAGATCGGATAAAATGGCTGCAGATGCAACAAAAGGAAAGAGGTAGAGTTCGAAAGCAGGAGGAAAAATATGCTCTAGATATTTTAGCGGGAAGCACGTCGCTATATGGGCCTGGATTAGTCGATACTGTGTGAGTATCAATAAAAAAATAATGAAATGGAGCACTAGCTCCTAAACTATTTGCTAATTAAAATAGTGACCTTTAAAAGAATACAAAGTCGATTCTCACTTAGGGGGATAAAACACCATGTGGACTGTTTTATTCCTCTACACATGGGAATTACCCCCGCACATATCTCTATGATAAAAGGCAGACTGTTAGTGATCTAATAATAGTACTTTTGCCATTTATGGTGTGTTTACTATTGTTTGTTACTAATAATAAGAATAATGTACCATAATTCTCGTAGGAGAAAGATTGTTAAACTACTGAAAAGTTCTGCGAATTCTTTCATTGCATTCACAGGTAAAGCTACCTTCTTTGTTCATTATTTTTAAATTATTAAAAAACATAACCTCTAAAAGTTAATTTAGTGAATTAGTACCAACCTTAGACTAGCGATATTATAAAATATATTCTACAACCAATATTATAAGCCTAGCTTTATTTCAGAATCAAATAATACACCAAGCAATGATGTTTTAAATGAAGAACATATTATTAGAGATGCCTTGAGTTATGATGAAGAAGATGAGTCTTATATAGATAAAAGTTATGATGAACTACTCGTGGTGGAAATGAAATCGGATCTGCATTACTGCCAGAATAAAAATGTTAGCATTATTGTGTGTTTCTTTTGGACACTCAATAAGTATCTTCAAGTAAAAATCATCACTTAGAAGTTTATTCAATCCTTGTAATCCTTGTATGAGCTTCGGTAGAATATCAGTTCGATTTTCAACAATATCTTCAGTAACCAAAATAATCCAATAAAATAAAGTTGCCATATAACTATACTAGCAAAATTCACATAAATACTCACAATTCAATGTTATTACTGCTTGATATGGTTATACTTTACCAACATAAACAACTTTTTTTATCAAAAAAACACAGTTGTAAGGATTCGAAATATCCAAGAAAAACAAACTACAAACTACTATGTATAACTACCAAAGTAAATCTCTGGTAAATATCTGTAACGAAATTAATGAAAACAAAATTATATACAACAGAATGGAAATTCCTATTAAAGAAACTCACATTATATTAGTAAATACAACCAAACAATACAAATATTTTAATTAATAGACACATCATAAAACAACTGTTTCTATTTTCCTTTTTTACCTAGTTTATACATTTTAAAGGCAGATTTATTATCGAAAAAGCAGTAATTTTAAACGTCCAACCTTCAAAATATTCTTTGAACCAAATACTTGCAATAAATCACATACTTGGATTTAATTAGTTGACAACAAAACATATAGAAAACATTATAGACGATATCAGGAAGTAATTGGTCAAGTAAGTAACCAATTACCTGCTGTAAATTGACTCATTTAAATGAAATGGGTGGATCATTTAATGAATAATCATCACTCAGAAGTTTCTACTAAAGGATCACACCCACATGGAGGCAGACACTGTACATGCGCTGATAAAGGGAAAGAGAAAAAAAACTTAAGAGAATTTCTATTTTAACGCCCTAGGACTGGCAGTAGTTAGGCAGACAAAACTCAATGAAATATACCGTACATAATATGGAACTAGATTCTAAAAATTGTAGGTCTTTGTATGATATCAAAACATCTCAAAATCCGCCTTTGATTAATAGAAAAGGAGACATTAACAAACAACCAGTTCTTCTGTCAAACTGTGGTTAACTGCAAGTAAAACAAAACAGCATGGGAACTATTTTTAATAGATCGACGCAAATTCTCGCATTCGCTGACGATATAGTTATAGTGGCCAGAAGTATGAGAGAATTCAAATTAACAGCCATACCCTTGAGCAAATCAAAGAATTCACATATCTTGGATCGCTAGTAAACGCAACAAGAACGACAAGCGACGAAATAAAAGATGCATAGCAAGAGCAAACAGAACTGTTCACGGTCTCCAGAAACATTTAAAAAATAAAAATATAAAACGTGCAGTAAAGCTCAATATATACAAGACCTTAATAAGACCGGTTTTGATATATGGGGAGAAACGTGGACCTTATCTCAAAATGGTGAAAGACTTCTTAGTATTTTTTAAAAGAAAAATTCTTAGTTAAAGTTATACACTGATTCAAATATTGTGAAATTCGTTAAGTGCAGAGATTTAGATGGACTGGACACATTGCTAGGATGTCAGATCACGTATACACGAAGAGACTAACATTTTCAAAACCAGAGGGCACAAGAAGCAGAGGACGACCACGAACGAGATGGATTGATGATGTGGAAAAAAACCTACAGATTCTAATGGTCAGAAGATGGAGGAAGGTTGCCAGGAATCAACAGGAGTGGAGAGTTCTTTGTGAGCAGGCCAATATCCACAACGGATTGTCGAGCCACTTATTATTATGATATTAATTATATTTTAGCCCTTGGCCTTCAAGGCCTATTGAGTTTTGTAAATAAATATTCAGAATAAATAAAAAATATAATATTATATTTAACAAAAAAAATTTTTGTTAAATATAATAAAAATATGCAATAAAATATCAATAAATATATACATGGCATAATATCAACAACTTACCTGATAAACAAGCTAAGAAATCGTCTACTTCTATTGAACAGCTCCATCCAAAATCTGCTCCCAGGAGCAAGTACATTTAACCCTATTTGTTCTTTCACTCCGGATCATCTTCTAATTTCGGCGGCGACCAACTCATTCTGACATGTATCCACACTATCACAAAACAGTTCCTATAAGCCAACCCTTTAGCTGTCAAAAAATGGGAGTTTTGAAGATGACAAGATGAACTGTTAGTTACGATAAAACCAACAGACTGAGGAGGATTCAAGTTGAGTAAATAAAATACAAATAATCTAGGGTTAAAACGCGAATATCCCGTTGAAAGTCTTGAATTTGTGAAAATTTATTGCAATTTTTGTATTCCTTTAGGTTATAGTACAATTAATTTCAAATAATTTGAAATATATATATATATATATATATATATATATATATATATATATATATATATATATATATATATGATTCTAGTTGTTATCCACTTCTTTCTTCTTCATTTCAAAATTCCCATTTTAGACAGCTATTGAGAAGACTCGGATCAGCCTTGCGCAACTAAACCTCGACACCCGAAAGTCTCAAGAGTTAGTCAACTTATTGACCCAAAAACTGCATGTGATCTCATTTAACAATCAAATACAGTACGCTCTCACTTTTACAACGTGGAGAATAATTTAAATATTATGTATCTATTATATTTTAGTTGTATATTTGTATTTTATAAACAAAAACATGCATTATCGCTTAATTTATATAATAATTTTGTATTTGATATCTCCACCAGACATATACTCCTACCTTTACGCGTAAAGTTCGATTTTCTGCAACAAAAATAAAATAATTTAATAAAAAAAATGTATACATAATGTATAAATGTATAAAATGCATAAATTAATCAAATAAACTTGTATTGATTTTGAGCTTGTGTGTGTGTGAGAGAGAGAGAGAGATGGAATTAGACAAAAAATCTTTTTGCCACAGAAAATTGTTATAAGGATGTTTAAATTTTTATTTTAGAATCGCTCATAAACTTGATTAGAATATTATATATAGATTTGTCAGAATAAGATAACAGATTGCTTATGTTAACTGGTAGGCTAATATTGAGATCAATTAAACCTAAATATAGGCTTCGAGTCTGTGATTTTGAGCTTCTAGTCATAACTGTGAGGTTTACTGGCAACTATCTCACCACCTTTTAAAAGATCTTCGTTGTGGTTTCATGTATGTTGATTTTAAATCTACTGCTATTCCGGCTAATTTTTCTCTGCTCGTTCTCGTGATACGCTAATTCATTTCATTCGTGTCTTTCAATTAAGCGGGACAATGATAATCTCTTTCTACTTGAGCAACCGGAGCTTCAAAGTTGGAATAGGATAAGTCGTGTCCAAACGCAAAATCCCAGAGGCTGAAGTGCCACAGGGAGCGGTCCTGTCGTCCCTGTTGTACTCAATATTTATCGCAGACGTTCCTAGAACGCCAAGAACACCATTAAGCCTTTATGCCGACAACACTGCAATAGCGGCCAAGCATCGAAATGTAGACATAGCATTTAACAACTTGCAAATAGCGTTGTACGAAATCGAGGAATGAAGTATCAAATGGAAACTTGCCATTTCAGCGACAAAAGAGACTTCAGCAGCCAGAAGAACAACTTACTTTACAGAACAATCCCGTCGAGTGAAAAAATACCTGAGTCATCATGGATAAAGGACTTACATTCAAAAATTCAACTAAAGCATCCATCAGAGGACTCACATGTAGAAAAAGTAAGCTGAGGACTAAAACCAAAATGAGATCAATAAACAGTATCATTCTACCGATACTTACATAGGCATCTCTCGCATGGGGACACTCCTGTAGCGCCACAAAGAAAAAGATTCAAGCAGTTCACAACAGGTGCCTAAGAGAAGCTGTCAAAATCCCAAGATATGTAGCAGAATGCTTCATATTCAGGGAACTACAACAGGTCAGGATAACAGAAATAATGAAGGATAGAGCCAGGATAAAATTCGCAGAACTGAAAAACCACCACAGTCCCATACTTCGAGAGGTCATGAAATACGACACTTTTCACCGATGAAAACACAAAAGGACTAAACAACAAATAGCGGAATAAATAAAGAAACCAAAAGTGAAGTCTAATGAAATAAAAAGTAGTGAGCGAAAATGAAATAAATAAAGAAGAGAAAATCAAACAAGAAAATAAACAAAATCAAATCACCAGAGAGAAAACAGAAACCCCAGAAAGAAAAATAAAAAACCAACAGATGATAGTTGGTTGCTCTAATTAGTCGACAAACACTGCAAATCGCCGCACTGTGTGGGCCGCAAGGAGTAAGGACCAAAAGAACAACAACAGGACCTTTTATATAGACATCTGACCAAAAAAAATTAACAAAAAAATATAAAAAACGAAAAAAGCAATTTTAGATTCGCGGACAAGTCACTAGAGGATTACAGGAATAAAGCACGTCACGCTGAGCTGAATTTAAAATCGATTAGGGAACCATGATGGAGTTCTATTATCCAGGACTCCCACATGAAGAGCATTTGGCTGATAGTTGTGCCCCTATCGCGCATCAAAGTGCTATAAGGGGTAAAGAGATGGTCTGGAGCATTGGAGCGCAATGAAGTGACTCTTGTTCTACTCGAGTTAATACACCTCGCTCCAATGAATTGCTTCACCCGAACGTAATTCGGGGGGTGAACATGTCTCACAAGCTGGGTTTAAATAAATTGCTTGCTTGCTGTTTCAATTAATATTTCGATTTAAATGTTTCAATCTTTTTTTCAAAAACAATTTTTAGAATAAAAATCGAAACGTCAAATTTTAGTTATTCAAAAATTTAATTACAATCAATTGTGGCTTAATCCCATATAAACACAATATTTAGCTTAGACGTGTCACAAGAAAACAGTTACAGAATCTTATTGATAAATTAAAGGCTAGAGAATCCAGTCAAGCAGGAAATAGAAGAAGAATAACAGACTATACAGACAGCCATGTCGAAAGCGTCGGAAAAAAGTATGGAAATTATGTATGTAAAAAGACGCCATGACTGGTTCGATGATCATTGTAGAAATGCTTTGGCAAGAAGAAATAAGGCAAAAATAGAAAGTATTTTAAAACGAAGTAATCAACGAATTTGTTTAACATAGTATTAGATAGAACAAATCGTAAGAAGATCAAATATAAGCACAAGAAGAACCATATTCTACAGCAAGAACTAGTCGATAGCGTACAGGGATGATGTGGTGATAATAGCCAAAACGAAAAAAATTTAGATTTCCAAAAATTTCCAAAATAAAGTATTTCCAAAAATTTAAAAAGGAAGCGAAAAGATACGGATTAACAACCTTGCGCGCAATCTATAAAAATAAAAGAAGACATAAATATATCATAATAAAAGCAGCGGATAATTTTGAAAAAGTGACAGAATATGAATATTTAGGAGTAACCATATACCATAACGAAAGGAGAAAAAAAGAAAAAAAAATAGAGAAAAGATTAATGAAGGGGAAAAGAGCAATAGAGTCACTAAATTCAATACTGAAATAAAAAAAGGAACGAATAACAAAACTGCGAATCTACGAGACAATAATAAGACCCGCAGTGATGTACGCCAGCGAAACGTGGATTATGAACCAGCAGAAAGAAAAGAAAATAGAGATGTGTGAGAGAAGGTTCCTCAAAAAAAATTCGGAGGAATACGATCAATAAAGAATATTTGAAGAAGACAAACAAAAGAAGAAATCATGAGGATATATGAGAAAAAATAATTACGGCAAAAATGCGAGTCCAAAGAGCTAGACGGCTTTATCAAATCATACAAATTGATTGTGAGAGAAACCGAAATGTTAAAGAAAACGACAGAGAAGAAATGGTTGGATGCAGTAACGCAAGACTTATCGGAAATAGACATGAGAGAGTGGAGGGAACAAGCAAGGGACCGAAAATAATGGAGGAAAATAGCGAAGGTATGAAAGCCAGAAGCTTACAAGGCCTTTAACGCTGTTAAAGACTAAGGAGGAAAATAATCAAAACAATATTAACAAAGAAAGAAAAAAATGAACATAGATTAATTGAAAACGCAAGAAACAAAACAACACTAAACAGAAGAATTGAGACAGGATATACAACAACAAGGGTATAGAAAAAATAAAGCATAATTAAGAGCGCTTCTCCAAACAGATGGAACATAACTTCTACGAAATACAATGAGAAATATGAAAAATGATCAGAAAACAAAGAAAAGGGATAAACGAACTAATAAAAACGAACGACATTCAGAAGGAAACATGAACAGACTATTTTCGAAGTACGGAGCGCTACGGAATATCTGACCAAGCACCTATTAAAACTAATTCAAAAAATAATAGAACAAAACAGAATACCACAAGAATGGAGATCTAGCATCCTAATAAATCGTTTAAAAAGGGAGACAAATCGGACCTGGAGAACTATAGAGGAATTAATTTATTAAACAAATACTAAAATAATAAAATTTTTACTAAAATTAGGCCAGGAAAATTATGCACTGACGCTATATTTATAATGAGGCAAGTGTATGTAAAATCAATAGAAGACAACAAACCGACATTTATAGTTGGTGGACCTTAAGAAGCCATTTGATAGAGTCGAATTAAAGGACGTTGGCCACTTATTGTACCTCTATGAATAATAAAAACGATAGATAATATCTACCAGAATAACACAATAAAGATGAAAATGGATGAAGAAAAACAACAACTAAAAGAAAATACCAAAGAAAAATTGCCAAAAAACTAGAAGAAAAACAACCGGGGAAATACGATACCGAAACGGCAAGACAAAGCAATAGGACCATGGAAAACGGAAAAATAAACACAAAAGAATGGCAACAGTCCAAGGACATAATAAAAATTGTGACTTGGAATATGAGAGGTACTTATGAGCAGGGAGCTTTAAGAAAGAACAAATTATGGAAAAATCTACAATAGATATCCTTGCCCTACAAAAAACGAAACAACTAGAAAATGAAATAATAAAAATAGGAAAGAGCACACTGTTTATGAGTGGGGAGATCAAAAGATATTTTGGAGTGGGATTCATGGTGTCGGAGAAAGTAAACAAAGCAGTTGTAAATTTTTAACCAATATCGGACAGAATATGTTACTTAAGAGTAAGAGCAAAGCATAGGAAGATAAGTATCATTAATGTACATGCGCCCACTGAAGATAAGGATTTAGAAACCAAAACAAAGTTCTACGAAAAGCTAAGCACCCTAATAGGAACTATACAAAAATACAATATAAAGATAATCATTGGTGACATGAATGCGAAAGTCGGAAAAGAGGAAATATATAGAAGAATAACAGGAGGATGAAGTTTACATAAGGAATCAAATGAAAACGAGGAAAAGTTTAGCAAAATAGAATTTGCTACAGAGAACAAAATAAAGATAGCTAGCACAACTTTTGATCACAAAGACATTCATAAGGTAACATGGACTTCTCCCGATGGAAAAACAAAAAATCAGATAGATCATGTCCTAATTGAAAGCAAACATGATAAGACAATAATCGATTGCCGGAGTTACAGAGGGGTAGATATCAATAGTGACCATACACTTATAATAGCAAAACTAAAACAAGAACTACCAATAATACCCAAACCGATTAGAGATAGATTAAATTACTAATTAGAGCACCTTCAAGAGAAGCAGATTGTAAACAGACTAGAGGAAGAAATAAATAGAAAACTAGAGAATCCAGTCAAACAGGTTATAGATGAAGAGTCAGACAGATCATACAGACAGCCATGTCGGAAGCAGCGGAAAAGTGTATAGAAAGAGAGCATATAAAAAGATGGCAAGACTAGTTCGATGAAGAATGTAGGAATGTTTTGGCAAGAAGAAACTGGGCAAACTACAAAGAGATAAAGAAAATACCCAAAACACGATCGAAAACTGTGTGGCAAGAAGAAGGGAAGTGAAAATAATTTGCAGAAAAAAGACAAAAGAACAGCTAAAAACAAAGAATATTTTAAAGATCTATTAAATACTGCCCAACAATAGGATCTTGAAGGAAATGAGAATTGACAGGAAGATGAAGAAGAGACGTGCGAAGAACCAACTTTGAATGAAGTCAAAGAAATAATAAGAGACCTAAAAATAATAAAAGTGCAAGAGAAGAGATTTTTAAGGAAGGTGGCTAAAGATTAAAGGAAAGAATATTTCACTTGACACTAATAATTTGGCAAAAGGAAGAAATGCTGAAACAATGGAATGGTGCTCTTATTTTGTATTAACTACAAAAAAGCTACCGGTGCTACCGGTGATGAGCTATGGTGCAGAAACATTATCGCTCACAAAGAAAAATGCACAAAAACTAAGGGTAGCGCAGAGAAGAATGGAGCGATCAATGATAGGGGCCACTCTATGAGACAGGGTTATAAACGAAGATCTACGAGCTAAGACCAAAGTCGTAGACGTCATTGAAAGAAGCTGTTATAAAATAGAAATGGGCTGGACACGTTGCCAGAATGAAGGTCGGAAGATGGACTCGCAAACTAGTTGAATGGAGACCAAGAACCGATAAACGTAGCAGAGGAAGACCACCAACACGATGGCAAGACGACTTACGAAAGACAACAAAAAACTGGATACAGCAAGCACAAGATAGAACACTTTGGAGACAAACAGGGGAGGCCTATGTCCAGCAGTGAATTGTGAGAGGCTGATGATGACAAAGGAGACAAAACGGAGTGCGAAATCCATATAGCACTATTAAAAGTAGTCTATAAAATACTTGCAAAAATTATTAGGAAAAGATTAATAAAATATGATAACAAAGTGATTGGAGAATACCAGGGACGTTTTACATCAGAAAAAATAACTACTAATCAAATAAGTATGTTAAAATTAATACAAAATAATAGTTATGAAGAAAACTTAGGATTGCATATTATTATGCTATTTATCGATTTTAAGCATATGACTCCCTAAATCGAACAATGCTATATGAGGCCAGGAAAATATTAAAAATATCAGAAAAGAATATAAGGCTAGTGAGAATCACGCTTAGGAAGACGATGAATAGGTTAGCAATGGGAGGAAGCTTTTCAAGACGGTTCACAGTAAATAGAGGTTTAAAACGGGGGATCCGCTATCAACGAATTTATTCAACCTAGTATTAGAACAAATCGTAAGAAGATCAAATATGAGCACGAAAATGACTATTTTCAATAGCAGATAACAGTGCATAACATACGCGGATGATGTGGTAATACTAGCGAGAACAAAAAAAACATTTAGAAAAAGTTTTCCAAAAATTTGAGGAAGCAAAAAGATACGGATTAATAATAAACAAAACAAAAACGCAATATATGGAAATTAGAAAAGACATAACAAATATAACAAATATACTAAAATGAAAGGAGCAGAGACTGTCTATAGTTTTGAAAAAGTGTCAGAATTTTAATACTTAGGAGTAACTATAACGAACACGGGAAAAAAAGAAATAAAGGTAGACAAAAGTTTAATGAAGGGAAGCAGAGCAATAGGGTCACTAAATTCATTACTAAAAGCAAAAAATGTGTCAAGAACAGTTAAAATGTGAGTCCCCTAGACAGTAATTAGACCCACAGTGATGTATGCCAGTGAAACGTTGATTATGAACCAGCAGGAAGAAAAGTAAGTAGAGATCTGAGAAAGAAAAGTGGCCAGAAAATTTTTCGGAGGAATAAAGACGGAGGAGTATAATTGGAGAAGACGAACGAATTAAGAAATAATGAGGATGTATGGAAAACCGGCAATTACGGCAAAAATACGAGCCCAGAGCTAGATGGCTTGGTCACATTACACGAATGCCAGAGAATCGAAATGTTAAAACAGTACTGAAGGAGGGAGAAATGGGGAAAAAAGAAGAGGTCGTCCAAAGAAGAAATGGTTGGAAGCAATAAAGCAAGACTTGTCAGAAATAGGAGAGAGAAAGCAAGGGATCGAAAAAAATGAGGCACATTGAAAAGCCGACAGAATCGTGTTTACCCAAAAAGAAGAAGAAGAACTTGACACCAGGGAGGGTAGAGAAAAGATATAAATAATATTACACAATAAAATGATGTAGAAAAGCAATCGAAAAAATACTTGTAGTAGAGTTAGAATGAAATAGATGAAATGGAAGGCGAATAATGTATTGTTGACAGATTCCAATGATACTGAAAAGATACATTAGGGAAAATTTAGGGAAGAAAATTTTCTACACTTTCCTTATAACCAGCTATGATATATCAAACAGGGTAGGTAAAAAGTAAGAAAAACAATGAAATGCTTAGATTGATGAATGCAGTGACAAAAAAGGATAACATTAAGAAATGTTGATTTATAAATTCCTGGAAAGGGTAGATTAAAAAAACGCACTAGGGCAGAGTTTCCCAAATGGTGAGTCGCGACCTGGTACCGGGCCATGAAAGCAGAATGCCGGGTCGTCCAGCCTCGCCAGAGAGCGCGTATTTTTCGTGCATATTTTTTTTGTTAAGCTAAATTTTTAGTTAACCAAAAACAACTGCATACTTCTAATTAAAAAAGTATTCGATTTTTATTTTATTTCATTACATTTTTGTTTGAGCTAATGATTATTTATTAAAATACATAAAACTATAATAAATATTTACATATGTTTTCTTGTACATACATACCGGGATATGAAAAGAAATTAATGGGTCACGAAGGATAAGCACAAAATTAACCGGACCACGGAAAAATAAGTTTGGGAAACGCTGCACTAGGAAGACTCTTAGAAAGGATATGCACGTGAAGGAGATTGCTATTGGTGTGGCCAAGATAAAAATATATGGGAAAAGGGAAAACGTACTCAAGGAAGCCGACTACGCATAGAGATAACGGCAAAGACACAAGTGATAAAAAATTATCATTAAAAAGTAACATATTAAAACAGTACTTAATAAGCAATGTAATAAAGTTTAAGTTTATTAAAAATCCTTTAAATGCACAAGAAAATGTTAATTACCTAACTCAAGAAAACATTTAAAAAATCAATAAAAATTTTCATTTTAATAAAAAGTCCAAAAATAATTTAGAAAGTAAATTGTTTAATGAAAAATGTATTAAATAGTAAAAAAATGTGAAAACTCTCAGTAAATGAAATTCAAAGTTAATAAGTATTAAATCAATCAAATAAAAAATTAGGTATTATTTAAAATTTATTAAAAAAAGTGAAAAAACATTTAAAATTTAATAAATCATTAAAAATATATTAAAATGGTAAAAAAAAAGTATGAAAAAATGTAACAAAACATTTAAAATTTATTAAAATATTAATATTTGGCGAAATATAAAAGTTAAGAAGAAAAAATATAAAATCTTACCTTATAATTCTTTAAATTTGTCCATTGTCCACAACCATTTAGATTTAAAAGCACTAACACAGGCTGAAAAAATAATGAAGTCATTAAAAACAAGCGTATTTTAACGAAAACAAAATAATAAAATTTAGAAAAACAAAGAAAATGTGTCGATCATAAAATACATACCATCAAATTGCCATAGAAAATCTAAACAAATTATTCACTAAAAAGTTCTAATACAAAACAAAACAAAATGATTCGGAAACAAATGACCGATGACAGACGACAAATTCAAAATCCAGAGACCGGACTAGTTCCGAACGAAATTCAAATTCGCGAACTCCATACTCGGCGAAAAAACGTGCAAATAGATACATCACTAACAACTTAAACTGAGTAAATGATGAATTGACAGGAGAACCTGAGCTTTTATAGACTTCTGGCGGTATGGATAACAGCTCGTGCTGTGATTGGTCAGTCATGACATAAGTATTCAGACACCAAAGTTCAAAACTTTTGAAATTATTAGTTATTAGAGTTTTTTTAGTACTAATACAACTTAAATTTTTTTTTAAATCGACTGGCTTTTGTACATTTTGAATTGGAGTTCTCAATAATTAGTATTTTGAATTTTTTCAAATACTCACCTGCCATTGGTCGGCCTCCTGTCAAAGTTGTTACGAGACATAATTTCACCAACGGAATTACATTGGCCTCTTAATAAAACAAAATAAATAATAATAATTAGAAGAAACCAAAAAAATATAAAATTAAATATTCTAATTTATTATTTCCTCATGTCCTTCCCTTGCTTTAACCTTAAGACAGATTTTATTCTTACATTATTGAGGAAAATGGGGCAATATAGTTACAATCAAAATCAAGCTTTTTCTTGATATATTATTCAATATTCATTTAAAAGCCTTTTATAGATACTAGATAGATATATATTTATGTAAACTATGATATTTGTTTGTCTTAGTATCACATTGAAATTGCCAAAATCTGTTAGATTACACTTTCTTGCTGGTTTCTTCTATTTTGTGATATTTTTCACCTCTTTAGAGTATTTTGTAAGGATTTTCACATTAAATAAAAGTTTCTAATAATTGGTTCTTCCTATTATTGTAATATTCTCCTATTTTTCTTATATTTTGATGTTACCGTCGCTAAATATATTTACTCTTCACCCTTACTAATGCTTTACTAACAATCTAATATAATTTAACTAAAACTATGAAAAATATCAAATTTAAATCGTTTAATCTTTGAACAGAGATAGCAAAATTACCTTTTAGGCAACCAAATAAGACACAGAGATGCCCAGAAGAAGCTGTTAATGAAATATAGATAGAAATGTATTGGAAGAAGATCCAAAGCAGTATGTCACAAATAAAAACGATGAGGTAAGTGATTAAGTATTAAAATAACATTAGTATAAACAACTAACTACTTTGTTTTACCAATTATTTACATATGTTTCTTAGTGTTGCTATATTTTAATGTTACTAACAGTCTATTGCATTCTATTCCACCATAGATAGTGTTTTATATATATGGGGGTAATTTTAGAGTAAATTTACTAGAAGTGCATCAAATTTAACATCCATAAAGCATAATCGTTAAACTGAGATACCAAAATTATCTTTGAGCCTACAAAATAAACCACAGATAAGCTGTAAAGAAAGTATAGATAAAGAGATATTGGAAGTAAGGTCAAAGAAGGTTGTCTCAAAGAAAAGAGATAAAATAAGCATTAAATTATTAGAAGAACCTTTGTGTAGACCACTGAATACTTGATTTTGTTATTATTCACCTAATTTTTTTAGTTTTTATTTATTTAATGCTATTTCCACTATACACCCTTCTGTTCTACCTTACCTACTGTTTTATTGGGAAGGGGGTGGTCCTAAAGTAAACTTACCAAAACTGTTACAAATTTAACATCCATAAAGCATAATCTTTAAACTGAGATAGTAAAATTAGATTTAAGCTTACAAAATAAAGTATATAGAAGCTGTTAAGCAAATCTCAATTCTTTGTAAACAACCAGAAACTGATTGAAATGTTTTTTGGTATAAACCAAGCTTTTGAGAGAACTTGGAGGCACTGCATTTTGAAAAATGGAAGAAATAACGGGATTCAAGTTAACATACTATAACTACTATAGCATTTGTAAACAATTTTTTAAATAATCGATCAATAGAAATTAGGATAAATAAAAAAGCTCAACAAGAACATTAGATAATGTAATCTCTCAAGGTTCTATAATAAGTCCTACATTATTCTTAGTTGCTATCTATAGTGTTATTCATGAAATTAGACCACCTGTTAAAGCCAGTATTTATGCAGACGATATCCTCGTTTATACTAAATCAAACAAAATAGAATCGGCAACTAAAATTTTACAAAATGTTTTAACTCGGCTTGGAAATTGTACGTTAAAAACAGGGTTTAACTTCTTTACAGAAAAAAACCCAATCCATAATTTTTAATAAAAACAGATCTCGGTATTCAACTGAACTAACTTTAAATAATTTATTATTAAAACAATCAGAAGAAGTTAATTTTCTATGTTCAGCTTTTACCAGAACCTTAAATTGGAACTTGTATATCAACAAACTACAACATTCCTGTCAATCTAGGTTATATATTATACTCAAAATTCTGTCTTATAAAGTTTGGGACACAACTAAAATATTAATAAACTTATATAAATCACTCATTAGAAGTAAACTAGATTACGGTTGCATTTTTAAGGCCGCAAGCAAAACTACCTTAAGAAAAGCTTAACAGTATTCAATTTACAGCTTTGAGATTGGCACTTGGGGCATTTAGAACTAGTCCCACATAGTAGTCTACAAGTTCTTGCTAAAGAGCCACCTCTAAACATAAGGCGACAACAATTATCACTAAACTACATCGCCAAAATATCAATTCAAAAACAACATCTTCCTTTCTCTCAAATTTTCCACCCTGGCATCCTCTATTTTAAAAAGACAACAAACTGTATACCTCTAATAGAAAGAATAAAAGTCACAAATTTTAACATGGATCAACTTAGTCTATTGCTTTATACAAATGCAATCTATCATCCATGGACCAAATTTAAATACAAACTTCTTGATAAATAAAAATCTTTTTGCAGAAATCATATCCATTAACCCAACTACTTACAAATTTTTACCGACGCCTCTAAAACCCCAGATGGAAATGCTGCTGCTTACTATTGTGATGAAGAAAACTCCTACAGCATACACTTACCTACAAATTGTTAGTAGCCACAAGAAAATAGCTTCAGAACAATATAATATATTAAGATTTGACCGCTCCTTTAATATCAGTAATAAAAGTCGTGATTGTGGAGTTGGAGTTTTGATTCTCGTCAAGAATAACATGGCAGCAAAACAACTAAAAACAAGAATTAGTAGTGTGAAACATGTATTTGTGCTGGATATTTGGTGCAGTTTACATTCCTCTAAATTCCAGAGACGATACGATTATGTAGATCACTGCATTGCTGTTGAAGCTGTTAGTTGAGAACCAAAATCCACCACTGTGTATTTCATTGGAGATTTAAATCTTCCACTGGCTACTTGAAAACATACAGCAAAAATGGCCTTAATGTATCTTGTTCTTCTTTATATCCAACAGCAACTATTGCCAACTATTTTACCTACCTTAATCTGGAGCAGGTAAACACTGCGCCTAATCAACGTAGTAAATGTTTGCACTTAATCTTTGCAATTTATGATGATGACCAATGTTAAAATCGATATTGCAAGTGATTTGTTACTTCCTAATAATTTTCACCACACTGCTGGAGTTTACTTTTACTGATTTTGAGTGAAATTAGAGATCTTGGTGTTATATTGGACTCATCATTAACATTTGTTGTTGTTATAATATTTCTATGAGCTGTATGGTTTTGGTATGGTATTATGGTATGACAAAGGGAATAAAAATAGATGGAGAATATCTAAACAACTTACGTTTCGCCGATGATATACTTATAATAGCTGAAGATCTAGGTATGGCAAGAGAGATGGTACAGGAACTCGTTGTGGCTACAGAAAGTGTAGGTTTAAATATAAATATCTCAAAAACAAAAATCATGACCAATTTGGTACCCAACCAGAACATCAGTATTGGTGGGAAAGAAATAGAACTCGTAGATAGATATAAATACCTGGGACATGAAATTATGATTGGCAGGGATAACCAGACTCATGAACTGAAGAGAAGAATCGGCCTTGGGTGGGCAGCATTTGGAAAACTGAGAGAAACTTTTAAAAGTGAGCTGCCCACATGCCTAAAGAGAAAGGTATTTGATCAGTGCGTCCTCCCAGTCTTGACGTACGGAGCAGAAACACTTACCTTAACAAAAGCACCAGCTACCAAACTGAGAGTCACGCAGAGAAGAATGGAGCGGTCCATGTTAGGAATAACTCTGCGAGACAGAATAACCAACGAAGACATCAGGAGAAGAACCGGAGTGACTGACATCATCGAGAAGATAGCCAGACTAAAATGGAGATGGGCAGGACACATAGCCAGAATGACAGATGGGCGATGGACAAAGAGGTTATTGGAATGGAGGCCAAGGGAAGACAAGAGAAGCGTCGGTCGACCACCTACAAGATGGACTGACGATTTAAGAAGACTCAATAAAGACTGGATGAGAGCGGCGCAACATAAACGGGGTTGGAAACATGAGGAAGAGGCCTATGTTCAGCAGTGGACTCTTGAGGCTGGATGATGATGTATGGTTTTAAAATCTATCAGTAGTATGCTAACCTGGCTGTAGACCCCTTCTCCTTTATCCTGGCTTGGGACTGATCTGCTTTGTATGAGGATGGAAAATTTACGCACAAGTGACAGGTCGTTGTTTCATATGGGTTTTCATTTGGGGTATTCAGATAGTATAGGTTATAGGTGTAGTTAGTATAGGTTATAAGATTATTTAATTAACTGTAATTTTTTTATACATTAAGGGGTTTTCCCGTTGAATAAATAAATAAAATCAACCAAACAGAGTCTGTCTGAATGACTAAAAGTCTATGCCGAAAAAAAAAACCAAACAGAAGCATACAGAAGAAAACATAGATACATAGATATTGTAAGAAGATTCAAAGCAAAATGTGTCAAATAAAATTGATAAAATAGGTAATAAAGTCTCAAATGGACATCAGTTTTTTACAACTTCAGTTACACATTAGTTTGCTTTTATTTGCTTGTTTTTCTACTAAAAAATTTCATAACTTATAAAACATAACAACATAAAAACATAACTTCTGTTTTACAGTCAGGGGAGCTGTTCTAAAGAATATTAACTAAAACTAAGAGGAATTTAATATCCAGAAAGTTTTATTTTTGAAACAGAGATAGTAAAATTCGGTACTCGCAAACATCACCAACAGGCTAGGAAATCAAAATGTAAATGAAGAAGGCCAAATAGATATAGCCTTCTACTTAACCAGAATAAAAAAAGAAATTGAACAGTAGCGATAGATGAAATGGGAACAGAAATTTGTGCCCGTAAAAATTATTGGTTTGACGATGGATGCAAGAATGCAACAAAAGAAAAAAGTGTAGCCTACAGAAAGATGCTTACCCGACGAACTAGAACAACTGTAGAGAATTACCAGGCAAAGAGAAGAGGATACACAAAAGAAAAAAGCGAAACCAATACGGAACTTAAATATATAGAAAACCTTACCAGAGGGAAAGAATTCAGAGCATTCTATAAGAAAATTAACATCTACAGCAAATAATTCAAGGAAACCACAAAATAATGCAAAAGTCAGAATGGCGACCTATTAACAACAAGGAAAGATATATTAAATAGATGGGTGGAATACTTTAAACAGTCACTTAATATAGAGAAACAAGAAAAAAACCTGGAAGACGAAAGAGATGAGGTAAGGGGAACAGACAAGAGGGAAGTGGAATCATCAACGATTCTTGAAGTTAAAGATTCAGTTAAAAAGCTAGCCAGAAACAAATCACCCGAAATAAATATTCTCCCAGTTAAACTACATAAAGAAGGTAGCCATGATACCATAATGGCATTACAGCAGCTTATAACAGAAATATGGGCACAGAAATCCCTCCCCAATGATTGGAATACTTTGCACCATACACAAAAAAGGAGATGTCTTTGAATGATCTAACCACAGAGGAATTACGCTTCTAAATGCAGCGTATAAAATATTTTCCACAGTACTATGTCATCGTATGGCACCATATGCAGAGCGGATAGTAGGAAAATACCAGGTTGGTTTCAGAGATGGTAAATCGGCAATTCATCAGATTGCAACCCTGAAACAAATTTTGGAAAAACACTGGAATATGGCATTTATACTCATCAGATATTTATAGACTAAGAAGCAGCCTACGACTCTGTGAATAGAACAGAAATGTTCAAAGCAAAGAAAGAGCTAGGAATACCAAATCAGTTGGTAAATTTAACAAAACTAACTCTTGAAAAAGTTTAATGTTGACTACAAATTCTGGGGGAATTGTCTGAACCTTAAATTGAGCATTAAAAGAATCAGCTACAAAAACGGGTTTAATAATAAACACCAACAAAACGAAGTATATAAAATAAGCCTGCAACCACAAATACTACGACCACTTGTTATAGAAAACGACGTCATCGAAGCAGTGAACGAATTTGTGTACCTGGGAGCACTACAATAATACGCCCAGTCCTAACATAAGGCGAATCTATGTAGCTATGACAATAGAGTGTTGGGAAAACGATACAACTTTGAATTCTATAGAATATACCAGGAACCTGATATCGTAAAACATATTAAGATCGGATTCTGAGATGGATAGGGCATGTAATGCGGATGGAACAAAATGACCCAGCTAGAAAAACCCTCCTTGATAGAGAAGAAGATAGAAAACCCTCATTGGTCAGAGAAGAAGAGGAAGACTCAGAATAAGATTTCTTGCTAACATGAAGACATGAGAAATATGGGAATACGTGCTTGGCGGAGGAAGACGATATATAGGGACGACGAGTGAAATTCTTGAGGAGGCTAGGACCCACTTCTTCTTCTTCTTGTGCCACTCCTATGGGAGATTGAAAATCATCAAGGCTATCCTGACCTTGTTTACAGCTGACCTAAAGAGTTCATTAGTGGTACAGCCAAACCACCCTCTTAAATTACGCAACCATGACATTCTTCTACGGCCTGGATTCCGTTTTCCTTCTATTTTTCCTTGCATTATATTTTGAAGTAATGCATATTTATGTCCTCTCATCAGGTGACCCAAATATTGGAGTATTCTAGGACCCACACAGGGTTGTAAAGACAGAATGGTGATGATGAGGATTTGAATGCTCTTATGGATTGTTCTGATAATATGGAACTGCTTGGTCTGAGGATAGGGAATTTACGCACAAGTGACAGCTCGTTGTTTCATATGGGTTTTCATTTGGGGTGTTCAGTTAAGGTACTTACTAGGTATTTAACCTTTTTCTTAGTTGATTCAACTGCTAATTGTTTTATTTCAGTCATGGAAACTGCGTATTTTGTATTTTTACGACATATATTTTGTATTTTTAGAATTACTTAGTATTGGTTATATTAATATTTAATTAACTGTAAATTTTGTTTATATATCAAGGGGTTATCCTTGATATAATTTTCGATTTTTCTCCTCGATCCTCCTAAGAAAGGGGGTTTTATGGAAAAGTCGAGGGTAGAGGAATGGAAAACTTTTTTGCGTCTTTTTTGGGATCCCAAAATTGACATTTTTACCAAAATTTAGTGTTCCTATGATTTTTAGAGATTCAATGGGACTTTCGTCTTTGACGACTGAGTAATAAGAATCCACGAGATATTTTTAGAGGCCTAGTACCAATAAAAATTCATTATGAACACTTCAAAATCGACAAAATTAAAACAGATTAATGAAAGACTATGTCCAGTTCACCACGTGACTAAATACGTAATGAGTGTTGTTAAAAATAAAACGCAACTTCGGCAAAAGTACCATTTATTTTTAATAATGGTATATAGTCAACAACATTACATTTATACTAAAAGAAGTAAATCGATATTTAAATATCTCAAATAACACTAATACGATTCAAAACAAACGTACACTTTAACTATCTTACAATTTATACACTCAATAAAAAAACTAAACATATACAACATTTATATAGTACGTGTAAACGACATTTTTGACAGTTCCGTTAGAAAAGTTATACTTCCAAAAAACTACAAAAAATTTCCGAGTCTTAAAGTTAACAATTTTAATAATTACTTACTCTGTATTGTTATTTTTTCATTAGACATAAGTTGCCTGAACAATTTTTCAAACGATTCTCTTTAATCGACAATAGTTAAAAAAACAAAACTGGCGCAGTGAATAGGATATTGACAAATAAATTGTGGAAAATTTTTATAAAAAAAAACGAAAATAATATACAAATAATAAATAAAAGTAACAATAAGAAAAGAATATGCAAAAATTCTCTCATATGAGTAAATGACAGACTTTAATTACTAAAACTGAAAATAAAACGTGCGATATATAGTTAAATAATGATTTGCCAAAGAAAAGCAAACATAAATTGATATAATCACGTTGAAAACCAAAAAAAGAAAGCAAAATATTTATTGAAAATCAAATATATGTAAATTAATTAACTATTCAGTGTTTTTATTAGTAGAGTTGTTTTAAAGACAAGTTTTTTATTATATTAAAGGCTAATACACTCGACTTACTATTTTCATAAAAACCTAATGAAAAATGTACAACATATGCCCTGCTTTAGCAGAGAAATATTTTTTTATTAAAAAGCACTATATGCTTAATATGTATTACGGAGTGTACTGTATGGAACAAATTAAGCACGAGTTGAATTCTTTCATATTCAAATCCAAATTAGTGTCAGATTCAGACTACGCTCGTTTAAAAAAAAAAGATAGACATCTGTGTTTAAAAAATCCATGTTAAGTTTGCATTTTAGTCGAAATATAACTTTTATAAAGAACTGGTAGTACGAGGAGCTTTAGTCTTACGAAGTAGGTCGGATTTTCGAACGACGGGTGCCTAAAATGAGAGAAAAATATGTGTTAGAATATGTATTATATAAATTGTAATAAATAATTTGCCAAATGTATCAATTTTATGTGGGGAATTTCACATAAACAGAACATTAGATCTTTATTTACAAACACTATCATTGAAAATGTATGCACACAAAGGTTAAATAATGTTTCTAGGCATTTATATCGAAATCCAAATTCCAAATTACAACTCACAAATAAAAATAAATAATTTCGTTGACACTGTTCAATAAGATAGAACTAAACTGTAACTCTGTTTGTGTTAGTTGTGGGGTCAACTGAGTAGCTCTACTTTCGATGTAGAGTCCCTTCTTCTTATAATATCTATATGTGATGGATTTTGGACACTAACATGCCTATTTTGATTTTGTTGACTGCTGCTCTAACAAGTTCAGTAAAATTCAGATGAAGCCAGAGTATTTTTCCTTCCTAGATCTCTTTTTCCATGTTTCTTCTTCTTATTGTGCTGTCTTCTAACGAAGGTTGACGATCACTTCTTTAAACGCTTCCCTATCTTTTACAACGTGAAATATCTGTTCAACACTGAGGTTAGTCCAATCTCTGATATTCCTCAGCCACGATGTCTTCTTTCTTCCCAAACCTTTTCTTCCCTTTACTCTTCATTGCATGATGGCGTATAGAAGAGAGTATTTATCGTTTCGAAGTATGTGGCCCAGATACGATGATTTTCTTATTTTGATTGTGTTCAAAAGCTTTCTACCATGTCCAATTCGTCTTAAGACTTCTTCCTTTGAGACTTTTGCAGTCCAAGGGATTTTAAGAATACAAATATTTCGGATGGCTCCAATTATTTTACGAATTGGGCTTTCAGAGTCCAAGCTTCTATCCCATATAGCAGTTGTGACCATATATAACATTCGACGAACTTCAATCTGGTAACCAACCTCAATTTCTTATTTAGAAACAATGACTTGTATTTTATAAATCCTTTTCAAGCTATTTTTATTTTGACCTTTATCTCCTCATCTTGATCTAACTGGGAGTTTATAATTGCTCCCACGTATCTATACTTGTCGACCCTCTCTAACGGTTTACCCTCCAATGTTGGATGTATGATGTCAACAGAGGTTTTCGAGATCACCATGCATTTGGTTTTATCTATATCCATTGTTAGTCTTATCTTTTTGCTTCTGTTAATGATTCCTTTTATTATTCACGATGCTCTCTCCAATTCTTACACCTACAATTCTTTCCCTTTTCCTTTACCTTCTGAAATATTAGTTCGGAGTACACATTAAATAATTATGGCGATAACACACATCCCTGTTTAACTCCTCTTTAAATTTCTACTTTGTTTGTCTCGCTATCTTCCATCCTTACCCTTTTCCATGCGCTTTACCTTAAAGTTTGGTCCAAAGTAGGTCATATCGTGGTTAATTACGCATTATGTGGCGTAGGTATTTCAGTTTGCGACCTTTTATGGTTTTATAACTAGTTCTCGCTGTTTACCCATTTTGTGTAGAATTTCTTCGTTGGTAACTTATCTGTCCAGGAAATCCTCAAACAGCCTCTTTTTCGAGTCTTTTCAGTGATGCTTCAGTTAAGGTCTTGACTTCACTTCATATAGAATAAATGAGAATATGTACTATTTTAGTAAACAAACTATTATTTACAATTTTATATTATGACTGATTATTCAGTTTGACGAAAGCTTATCTTGATTTTATCGATCTTTATCTTAATTTCCGTCGATTGTTCCCACTTTTTTTGTTTACTAAACAATATCAATCTTATCAAACAGTAGGATCAATGACAACTTTTTTCTAGCCTAATTATCCTTAAATTCTTAAACCTAAGGACAAACTCACTATAGTAAAATTCATTAACCGATGCAGGAAGATGTAAATATTACCACGTGTAGGCCTGCAACAGGGCCGCATTTGGGATTATCTTTTTGTTTAGTCAGAATATATATTATAAAATACGAAATTTATATTTTAATTTTTCAAAAGTGCTCGACAAAGAACCTGATTGTTTTAGTTGATATCCGATAATAGGAACCATTTATACAGGGCGAAAAACCCAAGAATTTATTTTTTTTGCCAACAATTTTATGTACAGAGTGCCTGCAAAAAATATAAGTATATTATATATAATTATATAATTATTAATATGTCGTGACTCGTTACTGTTAAATTATCTAAATCTGAAAATTTTGGGGAATGCATATGTAGGTACTATAAATATGTCATCAGAACAAAACGTAAAGTTTATAAGCTCTAATCTTTTGAAGATATTCTCTTCACCACATCACAATGTCGTCTCTATCTAGTAAAAGAGCGTTTCTTCCCCTACGTTTGTATTGAAAATTAAGTTTTTCAATATTCGGTAAAATGTGGTTTTCGAAAAATTTGGCAAATCAGGGTCATAGTTCACTTTCTTTAAAACCTTATCAACGGTGGGTATTTCGTGGCTCATAAAAAAATTATGAACTAGTCTTCTAATAGCATGTTTGTCAAAATCATCAATTTTGTCAAACTTCTTTTTCCGGGTCAGACATACTTTTAGTCCAGCGAATTGATGATTCGTTTTGTATTCCTTTATCACCGTAAACACACTTCTATCACAAACTCCAACTTTATTAGCCACTTTTTTCACAATATCTGCAACCACTAATCCGGGATTTTCTTGTCTTTCACATTTAAAATAATTTCTTAACTTCAACGCTAAGAGGGCTTCTTTTACTTCGTTTTCGAGGAGGACTGCATGTATTTTCAACCAATTCATCAGCAGAATCAGTGGATGACATTTTAGTTTCAATATCAGTTATTGAAATACGTGGTTATTGTTACAGTAATCACAATCACGTATAGATAGGGTCGTTATACAAATAAAAATATATACTTAAATAGTTTTAAATCGCATAATAAATAATTGCTAATTCAACATTAACAGCATAAATATAATTTATTGTCCTTTAACCATCAAGATGACTAAAAATATACCTACTCACAAATCGATTCAAATTACAAAATTTCAATACCGAAATATAATACCAAAATTAAATCGTGTCCGAACCTGTATGAGTTCCGACGACGTCGGCAGTAACGAAATAAAGATGGACATTTCGGTTAGTTTTTAAATATTCTTGAAGAACTGTTACTTGCATGTATGCATAAAATATTCATTAATTTTATGAATCGGATTATTTTTTTACTTACTATGTATTCAGTGATAAAAATAATTTATATACTATGCAATAAACACTAATAGTTGAGAAAATAAAAAAATTAATAAAGTGTCATAATTATACTGTTACTTATCGGAACGAGTAGACTCATTTGGAACATCTTTAACAATCATCTGTTAAATTTATCTTTGTTTATACGCCCTGCATCGCTTAATGAAAGTTGGTATAGTATCCATTAGGTTCCAAAACTTGCACTGTTTCTTCCTCTTGAGTCTTCTAGCCAGATCCGGATTGTCAAGCGCTGTCAAGTGTTGAAGAAGTTGTTGTTCGTGATTCGTGGCAAATTTTTCAATGATCTTGTTAACAGTATCCACTTCTAGATCCCTATGCAGGTTACTATTCCTAAAGCATCAAAAAGGTATTGACAATGCTCCTTAGCACTTTTTTGAAATCGCTGGACGATGTTTAAAATACTATTACCAGCACATCCCCACAATTTTTTATTTTACATACACAGTATTTTATTGAAGATTGACATGGTGGATTGTCTTCCCAAAAGCCAATACATTTTTTTGTACTTGATGTTAAGCTGTTCTCTTTTTTTTACCATGGGCCCTCCAGCGTAGCCTACCGTCTAATGTAATACCCAAATATTTTGCTGTATCGACATTTGATATCTGAAAATTATTTACATTAACAGGACTGTGTTGTTTTTTCTTGTTTGTGAAATTAATGTGCCGTGACTTCATGTCATTCTATTTAATTCGCCAACATTTAGTCCCTTTATTAAGTCTGTTAACAGAGGTTTGTAGTTTTTTTATTGCTTCCTCATGATCTTTACCTACAACCAATACAGTAGTATCATCAGCAAAGATAGCTATTGTGTTATAATCTAATTCAGAAATTTCACTAGTTTATCATAGATACAGGACTGGACCTATCACAATACCTTGTGGTACACCTACATTAATTTCTTTTAAATACAAGTAGGCTTCTTCTTGCTTGATCCTAAAACCCTATCTGAAATATATGATTCCGATAATTCTGTGTATTTACTTGGCAAAATCCTGCGTAGGAAATCTTGCGCCACTTCGAGGAAAACAGCGGAGCAAACTTTATTTTTTTTTATTGACCTCTCTAGAATATCTAAAATGAAATTTCTCGAAACCCAAATTGGTGCCATGGAATTAGAGCATTAGCGTCTATGAAAAGTTTCAGCCTTTTCAGCAATAGCTTCTCGTATAGCTTCAAAATAACAAGTAGTAAGGAAATCGACCTGTACGATGATACTGTATTTGGTTGCTTTCCAGGTTTAAGAGTCAATATGACCTCTGCTACTTTGAGCTGGAAATCCAAAATATCGCTACTCACAATTCCAAAACTCTTTATATAAAACGAACGATTTCTTGATCAAGGAGGCCAGTCCTTCATAGTCTCCCACACTAAGTCGTCTACACTCTTCTCGAAGAGAAACAGCAGAAGAGAGTCCTCCTGCTGAGACTGTTCATTCTTCAAGTACCTCTAGACTCCATTGCTTCTTTTTTTTTCTACAAAAATTGGTATTTTATTTTAATGCAAGAATGGCTAGTCTTTATTAACACTAGCTACAACCAACTACAGAAATTCATACCCAAAATGGATTTAAAGCAGAGATTTATTCACCTTCAACAGCCTAAGCCCTTTGCCCTATACGAGGAAGAACAGAGATGCCGACGAGGCGACAGTACTATGTCATCACAATACAGGCATTAAAGTCACCCAAAAAAAATTAATACTTAGAAATAAGTCGTAATGTGTATTCTACATAAAATGTCCCGTCTAGATTTATAAAATAATTCACATACTTAGGCTCCCTAATCATCAAGGAGAACGTCATGACGGAAGAAATCAAGCGAAGAATAATCCTAGCAAACAAATGCTATTTTGGACTGAGTAGACATATGAGAAGCAGAAACTTAAAACAAACCAAAAAACAAAAATAACCATATACAAAACCCTTATACAACCAGTGTTGACATATGGGTCGGAGACATGGACCATTTCCAAGGCAGATGAAAATCTCCTGCTTATATTTGAACGAAGGATCCTGAGAAGAATATTTGGTGGCATCTGTGAAAATGGTGTTTGGAGAAGGAGGTACAACTACGAGATATATCACAGATATAAACATATATTTGGTGGTAAAGACGTAGTATCCTTTATAAAAATAGGAAGACTAAGATGGGCAGGACATCTGGCAAGATCACAGCAGAACAACCCTCCTAGAAGAATCCTTATGTCACAACCTGTGGAAAGTAGAAGTAGGGGTAGACCAAAACTCAGATGGAGGGATGGTGTAGATGAGGATGGCAGAAACATAGGCGCAGCAAACTGGCAACAGTTGGCAATGGATAGAACTGACCGGCGTAATAGACTTGGGAAGGTCGATGCTCTTTTATAGGGCTGTAGCACCAATGATGATGATGATAGATTTATAAAATAATTCCTACTGTAAAAATAGATATACCAGAATTTAATTAATACTAACATGTATCGAAATACTTGAGAAAAAAGTTAATAGAATATTAGTAAACTCACCTTCATTCTTAATCTATATTAAAATCTCCCATCATTATCAATCTCGGTTTGGTCAGCGCCACTCTACTGAACTTGGGACTCTTATATTTCGTCTGGATAGCCTGTTGCTGCTTCAACGGCGAATCCTTCAACGTCTTGTTTTGTCTCTTCACCACGGGACTGAGTTCTTTCAAGGAATATCCGCTGGCTTTCTTCAGCTTCTTCGGCCACGTGGTTCGTTTTAGTAGTGTGTACCGGGCGAGAGCGATACACGCCGAAGCCAGTTTGGAGGGGAAATGAGTGAAGTAGTCGTCGCCTTCCAAAAGTACTAGCTCGGCGATGTACTAAAATAAGAAAAGGAATTATTGGTATGCAAAGGATGTAATAAAATAGACGTTTGGTTCTTATTTTTGGTAATTTCCACAACGTGTTTGATACAGTATTTATGAAAATCCGATCCGAGTGATCCGAAGTATATACGAAACTAAAACACTAACTGTAATGACTGTGTGACAGAAATATACTTAGGCATTCACGATATACAAAGAAAACAAAGTAGCTATTAAATGTGGAAATAAAGCGTACAATCCATTTAAGACGACAAAAGGACTTCTACAAGGCTGTGCTACGTCCCCTACTCTGTTTAAAATATTCTTGGAAAAGACACTCAAACCATGGAGGAGAAAGTGCGAAGGAATGGGCATACCAGTAAGAGACGAATACCTATACACCTTAAGTTTTGCCGACGATCAAGTAGTCATCACACAAGATGAAGAAGATCTCAGCTTTATGCTCAGAAAACTAGAAGAAGAATATAAAAACAACGGAATGGAAATAAACTTAGAGAAAACCGAATACCTAACAACAGAAAACAAGGATATGAGAAACCTAGAGATAGACGAGGGAAGACAAATAAATGGAACAGTTAAATTCAAGTATTTAGGAACCTTAATATCGAACCAGGGAACAACAGAAGAAGATATAAACAACAGACTGAGACAAACAAGAAACTGTATAAGACAACTAAACTCAGTGTTGTGGGATAAGAACATTACGATAAAGACAAAAAAGAGAATATATAACACCCTGACAAGAAGTATCCTGACATATGGGTCCGAAAACTGGACAATAAACAAGAGAAATAGAGGTAGAATAAGAGCAGTAGAAATGGAGTTCCTGAGGAGAAGCTGTAGACTTACAAAAAGAGACAGAATTGAAAACGCAGAGATTAAGCAGAGAATGGGAGTGCAATCAGACATAATCGACTATATAGAGGAGAAGAGACTATCCTGGTACGGCCACGTCAGAAGAGCGGACAGAGGACGCTGGATAAACAAAATCACAGAATGGAGCCCGATTGGAAGAAGAAAGAGAGGAAGACCCCGAAGGTCATTCAGAGATAAAATCGACGAGGCTATGGAGAAAAGAACCCTGCGAGATGGAGACTGGAATGACAGGGAAAATTGGAGAAAACGGTTGAGTGAAGGAAGACAGTGAAAACTGTGGAAATCCTTAGTAGTAGTAGCATTCACGATAGACAATTACTTAGCGCTAAAATAAGCTATTTAATAACAAAGACACTTTGTTTTGTTAATTTGATATGTTTACCCACGGAATTTTGCGAATATTAATTTTCGTGTGAACAATAAATATGTTTACTTTTGAAAAATTGCATTTTTGTTTATTATATGTGTTTCCAAAAAAAATTATTTTCAAAAAGTTTTAGGTGTCCAGTACTGAGCAAGTCTCCCTACACTTACCAAATCGCGTATATCTGACACTTTCTGTCAAACTATGTTTTTTTATATTAATCAATATTTGTTTAGACTATTTACTAAAAAATCTTTACATAGCATCTTTTTAAATTATGTTCGCGTGACTTCATTTTGATTTCAATATAACTCTTTTATTTTCGTAATACAGTTTTATCTCCCAAAGATCGTAAAAATATAAAGAAAACACAGAAAACATTCCCCAAACTCAATTTCCTAAAACTAAGACCTTACCATTGCTAGATGCTGAGTCTTCTCGTCCATTTTATACTCTACGGCCAACTGTTGAATGAAGCCGTTTATCGTCGGTGTCTGCATTCGAAATCTCAACACTTTTAGGACGACTTGCTCCATTTTAAGAACTTGTTGAGGAGTGAATGTGTCGCCGGTTAAATACGACCATTCTTTGGCGTCGATCGGGTAATACTCCTCCATTTTCGTCGCTACCATCATCGCCGCAGCTCCGACGAGTTGGAACTTGTTCTTGGCCTGAAAACGTATCGATTCGTTTTAGAGAAAAACAATAAGACAGTGTACAGTTTTATCGTTTTTTTACAGTATTTAAAATACTGGATTAACAATTTTCACGACAAATTAATATAAAGCAAAGAAACTTTCCATATAATTAATTATGTATAGTAACTACTCACTACAGATATGTGACCCAAAAACCTATCGACATAGTTGACGCCCAAGTGTAACGTTTCGTCGGCCAATTTGTACTCTTCAGCTACACTCACAAGCCAGTCAACTAAAATGCTTCTCGAATCCCAAGTGATCTCCAGTTGCTTCGCCATAAACTTGGGCTGTGGCAGTGGCAGTTGTTGTTCTAAATTGAGCAAATACGTCCATATCTCCTAAAAACATAATTGCATTGAATGAGCACTGATTATTATCATACAAGAATTGGCGATTTGGTCATAGATGAATCAATAGAAGAATATTTTGTACTTCTTAAATTTAACCTTTTACTTCATTGATCACGATGTATAAAATAACTGTAATTGAAGTGGAAAAGTTAAAATGAGTTAAGAAAAATGCCATAACTGTAACTTTTTTCGCGGTCCCCTTAATTAACACAGTTGGTTAGTTAACCACAGCATTGTCGAACCTCCACATCAATTTATCATACATCTTATACTCTGTTTTAAAATTATAGATGGCATAGATTTTTTAAAATATTGTATTTATATGAGATAGAACCAAAATCTTTGGTCGTTGACACGGGAGCAGAGGTTTACAATAGTGCATACTTATGAGTATTTATATTACAGATACTTAAGTAGTTAAAAAATAACAATAAAGAAGTTCTTTTGTGGTTTATATTGTTGGAAATGCAAGTGGCCTGGTAGTGTTGACATTCTGTGAGAATGTGCCTGACGGTGATAGGAGAATTCTTGCAGTTGGACCATAGCTGTTAGTCTGTAGAGTACATAAGATGACCGTATGTCAAACGTGTAGGTCCTATTCTCAATCTTCGTATTGTTATTTTCTCTTTTCGCTTCAAAGATGTTAGGGATAAATAGCTGTTAACACTAGGTTTTATTTTTTTGAGCTTTGTGTCTTTGGTGATCCAAAGTTCTTGCCACTTGCCTAGAATATTTCTTTCCAATTTTGATTTTATATCTTCTTGTAGCTATATGATGTAGACGAGAAAGTTCAGCCATCTCCTTTCCTTGGAAGCCGATATGAGAAGGCATCCATATTATTATTACTGAAGTACCTCGGGAAGTGTGGAGATGAATCGATTGTAATATTTTTTGCACTAAGTGATGTTCATTGAAAATATTCATAAATAATGAGGGCGCAGAGCTACACTTTAATGATTATCAAAAGGAAATTCGAGAGCTTTATAGATATTAAAGAGTTCTCCAGTTACATTGGTTGGAGATTCTATATTGTCCTAATACTGTTATCATAGTGGTATGTATTCATAATATCCTTAAAATCTTATCGAAAAATGATATTATTTGTTTACTGATTATTAAATTTACAGAGGGAAGTGTTTATAAAAGAAGGTATTTTAGACCATAGTGGGAATCCTCATTTTATAAACGCAAGTGTTTGAGATACTTTTTTATCTTGGCACACGGGTTGTAGGATCTCTGGGATTGAAAGTATATATCTGGGCGAGTTTATGAGTCCAGGTATTAATGACGTTAGAAGATTAAGTAGGTACTGGGTTTGTCGGATGCGATAAAATTCTGCTAACATAAGATAGGAGTAGTTGCTATCTCCGAAGGTATAGAGAGAGTTCATGAGAGCCACAATAGAGACTTTCAGCGGGACTGGATCGAAATGCGAATAAGTATAATCAGAGAGCAGTGTTGTGAATTTAGTTTAACCCATTGATGGTGGAACCTCTTTGGGACAAAGAGGTTATTGGAATGGAGACCAAAGAAAGACAAGAAAAGCGTCAGCAGACCATCCACACGATGAGCTGACGATTTAAGAAGAAAAAATCAAAACTGAATGAGAGTGGCGCAAGATAGACTGGGTTGGAAACAAACAAGAGGCCTATGTTCAGCAGTAGACTCTTTAAGGTTGGATGATGGTGATGATGATAATGGTGGTGGGACAACGTCTTTAACAGATTCAATATGCTTAAACAGTTGCCTTTTATTTAATCGATGTGATGACGTCAGGTGAGTTTGTTATCGACGTTTAGTCCTAAAAACTTAAGTAATCAATTAACTCTAAATTTACTTCGTTTAGTTTTATTTTGGGTAATTTTGAGCCGTCGTATCTCCTGGTGAATTTAATTATTTTAGATTTATTGAAAGAGAACCTGAAGCCAGTTCTGTCGAACCATGTAGTAAGGGACTCGATAGAATTTTGTAATAAAGATAAGGTTGTAGCTGTTTCTTGTCAGTAAACAATAAGGTCGTCTGCGTTTAGGGCAAATTTAACGGGAAATTTTATATGGGAGAAAATATCATTGATGGCTAGTTAAAAAAAAAGGTATAAAGAAGTAGAACCATGGAGTACATAATTTTCAGTGACATTGCATTAACAGGAAAAAACCACAGCAACAGCAAATTTTGCATGAGTTTGGGAGCAGCATAATAGAAAAACTGTGCTTATAGAGAAAGAGATACATCGCGGGAAACAATAGCGCATTTAAACTTGAAGCTATTCATCAACTTTTATTAAATGACTAATATCAAAAATTTCATCTGAAAATCGGAAAAAGCTTAAAGATAATAGTGGAAACTGTATTTTACTATTACAGATCCAGTGCATCAAAATTTAGAAATTGTCAATTTTGTGATAATTTTTTTTGTGTACATATATTTTTTACAAATTAACTCGTAACACTGATCAAAAATTCTCTCTATCGGAACATCGAGCAGAAATAATTTCCAAACAGAGTTTTTTACAAACATAAATTTTATAGTGTTGCTAATAAACAATGAATCAATTGGATTAACATAAACAAGCAAATGGAATTGAATCCATTATATACAATTGATCTGATATAAAATATGTTAATTAATAAAATTAGTTCAAATTCATTAGATATACTAAAATTTGTTTTAGTATATTATAATTAAAGAGTTGCTATAATTAGAATATGTTGGTGATATAACTTGTGTTATTTCCAATGTTTCAGGTACAGAACGTTCACAAATATAGTGCCTTCATTATCCGAACGGTCTCTTAAAAATTATGGTAAATTAATAATGTTACCAGGACCGACTTAAATTCAAATTAAATAATTTTGCAAATTTTAAAGTTCTAAAGTCTATGAATCTGAATGTGGTAAACTACATTCAGGTGCAAAGAAAATTTTGGTCAAATTCAAAGTATTTCAATTTTTTATTTTTAGCCCTATTTTGATGATTTTTGACGTGACAACGTCTTAAATTAGGTTGTGGCTCGGAGTCATTTAAGAAAAAGTGTAACGCCCGCTCACGTCTGTTACAGTGAGTCGCCGAACGAGAGAGAGGCCCGCCGGACCGGCGAATGCCTTGCGTCTCTCTCCCACTCAAACATGATCGGTCCGCTGCGCGCGGCACTAGAGAATTAGGCGCGTTGAATCGCTAAAGTTGAAAATCGTTGAAAGTATCGTTAGCTGTGTCTGTAGTAAAAATGTGGAGTGCTTAGATTCGTCATTTACAACAACTACAACAATAAAGGTAAATAATTGTACACTAATATTTCATTATCGTAAACTATGATTGATTGATTAATTGTTAGATTGACACAAAAGTTGAGAAACTGAGTTTATAGGTTATGTCATACTATTGACAAATGTTGATAGTGTTAAGTAAATTATTAGTTTAAATCACTCTGCAATCAATCGTAATTCAGTCGATTGAGAAGAAACAGCGCGTATTGCTAGTCAAACATTTAAAATAACAAATTATAACTTCTAACCTGTCAAAACAGGGCGACCAAACAAACGAACTAAACCGACCAATCACCACGCGCGGAGTTAGAATTTAACTGTGTTTAGCAAGAATTTCAAATTCCAATTTTAGTAAATGTTTTAATTTTCAACTTTACCATTTACATTTACAAATTTTAATTTATTTCAAATTTATTTAGCAAAAATTTGAACCTTCGATCTGAATAAGTGTTTTGATTTTCAAATTGATTCTTTAAAATTAAAAATATTAAAATATATATAATCAGAAGTGAACGTCACATAACATTATCTGTACTTATTATTATTTAATATATAGGCAAATACATGTGACCATACTTGGTAGACACAATTGGAAATAGTCATTTTTTATAACTGAAAAAAATAAATATATAAAATACTGGTAGCAAACAATAACTTCAATGATCGATATCTCCGCAACTAATTGATATATCGAAAAAATTTTCAAATAAATTTTGTAGAAAATAATAAGATCAATAATATAATATAAAATAAATAATATATAAAATAATATATAAAAATATAATATATAAAATATAAATAATATATAAAATAATAATATTATAATATATAATATATAAAATAATATATAAAAAATATAAAATAATATATAAAATAAATAGACAAAATCACTCAAATAGAAATTAGTTAAGTTTAAGTTTACATGTACAATGTTTTAGTAAACAAAATATATTTCTATAGTTAAAATTTGTGCAATTCTTATTTTCATTCAATTCCTTGTTCCTATTGTGCAATTTAATAATATTCATATCAATAAATATTCTACCGAGAAAAAGACGTTGTCACGTAAAATCTTCGCCCGTAAAACCGACTTTACAGGCAACCGATTTTTTAGTACACTTTGTATAAATTTATAAATTTTTAATTTGGCATAGTTAGTTTTTTGATGAAATTTTATATTTGACTCATGGTACGGGGTTAATTAAAACGTGGTTTTATTATTCTAACCTTGAAACATCCTGTGGAATAATTCCGTTATTATAATATAACCCACAATTTAGGACTTTTTTAAATATGATTATTTTGGAGTTATTTTGTAATACGTCGAGGTGGCTTTCGTGACTGTTATCATTATGTCATATTGACACTTACATTTTGTTTACCTGTGATTGATCATGGTTCTTAGTGTCGAAGATTGTGCGAAAGCCGTTGCTCTGGTTGAAGATGGGCGAAATTATGAATATGTGGCTAGAGTACTACACACGTATCGCTCTACCATCCAAAGGGTAGTGGAACATTTTATGCGAACTGGAACAAACAAGCGTAAAGCGGGAAGAGGCAGGAAGGACAAAACTACCGCTTTAAATGATCGTTTTATACAAGTCAACGCTTTGCGGACTCGTCATTTAACAGCGGTGCAAACAAGAAATCAACTTCAAGAGGTTCGAGGCAATAATGTAAGTGTATTTACAGTTCGTCAAAGATTACAGAGTTGCAGACCAGCAACTGGGCCCAAATTACTTCCACGGCACAGAGTGGCTAGACTACAATTTTCCAGGGAACATTTACATTGTAATTCAGGACAATGGAGTAATGTTCTTTATACAGATGATTTAAGATACTGTCTTCACTCCTCAGATGGGAGAAAACGAGTATGGCGTGGAACTGGATAGAAATTTGAGGAGCGTGCTTTCAGTCACCGCGTTAGCCATAAAGGGGATTCGGTGATGGTATGGGCAGGAGTATCCCGAGAGCCGCACACTGAATTGGTATTTATTGAGGGTTCGTTGACTGCACACCGGTATATTGAGGAAATTTTAGCGAATCACGTAGTATCCTTGTCTCAATATATCAGCGATGATTTTCTATTAATGCAAGATAATGCGCGACCCCACTCTGCAATGTGTGTCACACAATATTCAGAGAAAGTTGGTATTAATAAAATAAACTGGCCAGCGTGTTCACCAGATCTGAACCCAATAGAGCTGGAGCACGCACTAGTCTCAATTAACGAACTTCGCTTGGCTCTAGAAGAGAAATGGCAAAACATCCAGCAAGATGATATTCGCAACCTCATAGACAGCATGAGCCGACGTGTACAGGCAGTTATATTGGCTAGGGGAGGCAATACAAAATATTAAGTTTTAGTAGTTTTTCTTTGTTATTTATGTTTTTTTATGTTTTGATATTGTTATCTTTATTCATTAAAACCAAGATAATTATTTAAATACAGTGCTTCTGGGATATCGATATGACAATCCTTCGATATCAGTCACCAAAGCCCCCATCGTCGTATTACAAATTAGTACAAAATGATAAAAATAATAAAAAAATCATCAAAACAGGGCTTAAAATAAAAAAACTGAAATACTTTGAATTTGACCAAAATTTTCTCGGTTGCGATTTTTTGCATCTGAGTGTATTTAAAATTTATAATTTTCGCTACCTTGTTATTGGCGTTAATTTTGAAGTTTTAGGGGAATTAGTGTTTAAAAATTAATCTGTAAGTTTACCTCTTCTATATCGTAAAACACAATGTACGTTTTACTTGAAGAACAACCAGTTGAAAAATAGGTGAATAAATTGTTAGGAGTTGTATTATTTGGCGAAATATTGTTACTGCTACAGCCTTGTAACATATCGCCAAAACAAATTTCTCTCTTAATACGGTCCTAATATATTTTTTAATGAATAATACATAGTACGTCCCTGCGCCATGGTTCCTTGCAATATATTTATTTTTCAATGTATTTTACTGTAAAAAGGGGTCGAAAAATAGATCGTTAAATGTCTCATGAATCTCTCAAATTGTTTTCAATCTACACCTGCATCCAAGACTACTTTTTTGTATGTATTCAAATCGTCAGTTAATTTAGGTCAAGCTCGATAAAAATAAATCTTCCAAAAAACAAAAACAAGTAATTTGAACCGACCCTTGATAGTTGCATTGTAACCTTTTATGACAATTATGTATCTATTTCTCGTTAAAATATTTGAATAATTGGTCGTAAACATAGTCTCGCAAAAAAATCGATAGGAATAAGATCGAAGCCTTCTAAATGTGGCTCTATAGAAGAATTCTACGCCTGTCCTAGACAGAACATAGAACTAACCTGTCAATTCTGAAAGGGCTTCATTTAAAAGACAGTCTATTAAAAAAAGTAAACCGAGCATATCTAATTATTTCGGCCACATAGCTAGAAGAGCTAGGACCATGGATCTATTGGTAGTAGAAGGAAAGGTAGAAGGTTGAAGACCAATAGGAAGATCTCCAACACAATGGGCAGACCAAATGAACACTCTGGTGGAAAAATCTCTACATGAAGCCGTCCATATGGCACAAGATCGCAGTCAATTAAGACAGCAAGCTTATAATATTTAGAGTGTCACCATGTACTGACAATGGCTCAAGGAATGAGGAGGAGAAAATCAAGTAAGGTCATTGTCTTTTTTGATGTCATACCAATCGCAATTTTAAAGAATTGGCTTACGCTTTCGCGTATTATCCAGGTATTATTAGTTGCCTTTTTTCTAGGTTTCAGTTACAATTTATTGTCCATTTCGTAACTTTTTGATTATTTCAGTAGACGCTCTTCTGATGATGGGCCTATGTGATGGTCCACTGTGATTGAATAAGTCTCACTTTATGTTCGTTTCCTTACTCTTTTTTTGTGTCTTTGTGTGCTTTTAATTTTTGTATCTCCTTATAAGGTGATATCGGACAAAATCTATAAATACTGCTCCGAATACTTGGTGTCTTCCATACCCATCTTCGATGTGTTGGGGGAGATTCAGAATTTGTCAAGTAAAAAATCTTTTTCCTGTCTAAAACCACATTGTTCTTTCATGAGTTTTTTATTGAGGATCTTAATTATCGATGGAATTTTTTTGAGGATCTGACCTTCGAGTATTTTTAAAAGGAGCCGATTGATAAAACAAATAAAAAACAAATGATTTTATTAAAAAATATTAACAATATACTTAATATTAAGAAACCTATTAGCAATTGCATACAACTCATTCTACAAGCACAACTTAGTTTACAACATAATATCTATCAAATAGGTTTTAATACTGATTTTTTTTATTTTTTTTTATAAATAAATAAGATTGCAATTACAGCTAAGGCAAAAACTGATCAAAACTGTAATGTATTGACTAGGTTTAAATATAAACCCTGCTTACTTAGTATAATGCATTGCACATCCATCGTATATCGACAGATTAAAGCACAGTACCAGCTGTGTTATGTCTTTATAGACACAAAAATTAATTTGGATGCCAAGTGTGATTTGCCCAGACATTTCAAAGGGTACAAGCATATCCAGTACGCAATATTCTACTATTGATTACAATAAAAAAAAAAGAAAACAGAAAAGCGTATCACAGTTCAGAAAATGTAGGAAAACAATAATCCGCCAAAAGTACTTTTTAAAAACTGAAAAAAAAGTGTTAAGAAAAATAGCTTGAATAAAACAGATCGTAAAATCTACTTTTACGATCTGTATCGAATCTTTTGGGGAACCATAACCAAGAAAACATCGATAATGTTAAGAAGAAGAGGAGCTTTTCGTTTAAAAGACGCAACTTTTGTTCATACGAACGAAATAAAAATCATCAAAAGTTGTTGTTAAGCTCTAAAAATCTGAAGCCACTTCAATGACATCAGATGATCGTCAATACAATAGACTTTAAAACCGTAAGGTGTTAAAATAAAAACCTTTCATATCATTCATATATTTAACTATGAACTGTTTTGTTTTTATTCTTCTCTCATAAATTAACTAAATCTTGACTGTATAATTATTTAATTTTGCACAGCAAACTTCTCCTATCAAATTTTTACAACGTTATACCTAGTATAACCAATACTTCTTCAATTCCCGCACATATTATCACTGGTCGGTAGGTTATCTGCTAACAAAGAGGTAAATACGTCCAGAGGACAGAACTCCTTACATCCCGGCATTTCTATCAACCTCAAGCCGGAGCCATCCCACTTTTTGTAAAATATTTTGAACCCGTACACACCTCTGATACGGTGTAACTCCATGACGACATAAGCGCCGTATGTGGGAATGTGTTTTTCGAATATCCTCAAAGATATCATCAGGTACGATAACGTACTTTCGTGGGCTGAGTAGAGGTACATCTTTCTACCCAGTTTGCGATGATCTGTGATCTTCGCTTTGGTGTCGTCGAGAACTTTTTTCAAAAAGTTTCCGATAGCAATTCTTCGCATATCCGCTGTGCCCATCGCTATGTAGTACTCTTCGGGGAAAATTTTGGTCATCGGTTCTGGCCATACAGACTTAGTCCAGTCAGGTAGCTTTAAACCATATTCCTCTTCAGTGGATAGACCGAAATGTAAATTATAAATGTCTTTAAAGGTTGTGATGTTCAAACCAGTATGTTCAGATATGTACTTAAAAGTTTCGCCGTACTTCGCAAACTTCTCTTGAACAGACGGACGACTACTGTATTCTTTGTAAAGTTCTAAATACCTTCGACAGTTGCTTCCCATAAGTATCTACAAAAAAATAACAATTACTTTTAAAATTAATATAAATATGAATGAATGTAAACTCACATCATCTTGTTTGACCGGTAAATAGTTATACGGAACTGGCTGCCAAGGCATCCCTAAAACTTCATCGTCTTTCCTTGGCGGGAACAGTCCAGCTAAGACCAACTGCAACGACATTTTGGTACGATTGTAATGGGTACTTCTTGCTTCTACGAGTTCTGGGTAGTAGTAGTCCCCCAGGAAACGATCGTATCTCCTACGAAGTTCCAGACCCACTAAGTATTGTTTGCGTTTGCCGGCCTAAAACACAGTAAATAGTTAAAAAATATATAGTTAAAAGAGTATTTTGATTATCAAGGGACAAGCATACTAGAAAATATGTGTTTAAAGAAAAAGGAAATACTTTGTTAGAGAAGATGATATTTAAAAGAAATTTGAAAACTGGGAAGAGAATGCACTAATATTTTTTATCTAGATGTATCTTGGATTTATGAATGAATTTTGTAAAAAAAGTAAATGAAATAAACAGATTACATTATGCTCAAGAGGCATTTCCTGTAGGTTTTTCTACTGTATTAAAATTGTTGATTTCGTCTTTTGGACGGGACACTAAGTAGAATATCCACACCAAAAAAAAGACTTGTCCTAATTATCTATTTCTCTAGCACGCCGCGTGTTTTGAGTATCCTTAAACCGTGCGAGTAAATGAAGACTTTCTTCGTCCTGGAATGCGTTTGTCTGCTTTTTTCCCTTGCAAAATATTTTGTATCAACCTATATTTAAGTCATCTTACTACATGTCCAAAATACTTAAGTTTTCTCTTTTTTAAGCTCTTTATAATCTCAGCAGTCTTGCTGACATGTTCTATTTCTATCCTTCTAAAAGCGTCTCTGGTCTGCTCAATTTTATATCTAATCTCACCGTGACTTCCTGCGTTACAATTTACCTGATATCCAAGGTAAACAATTTGATCAACTTGCTTAAGTTTGGTACTGTTTACATACATATATTACTTATTACGAGTATTTTGGTTTTCCGTATGTTCACATCTAGACCTGCTTCCTTACAGCTCTCAACTACACTCTTAAGTAATGTTTGCAGATCTGGAGTAGAAGCTAGGAGTACTGTGTCATTCGCATATCGCAAATTATTGATAACTTCACCTTTCACAATTACTCCTTTTTGTTTTTCAGATACCTGCCCACATAACCCGATGCCACCCGATAACTGCCCACCTCGAATCTCGGAACTAAATGAGCACTCCTTCTAATCCCGAAAAAACAAAACCTTCGTCTTCAGGTCATTGGATGGACTGAACAGCTCAGTGATCTGTCGCCGGTCCCAAGCCCGAATAAAAAATATAGTTGAATCGAAAGGCTAGCAACCTATCTTTCAAAAAAAAACAATATTTAGCAGAAGACGCTAATGCGCACACAAAAGTTGAAATTTACAAAAAATTAAGAGACGTTCTTATAATTCTAAATCAGAACAAAGGACATATTCTAGGAAACTGTAACTTCAGGGTTGAAAGAAAAGAAAGTAATCCCATATTGAATCTGGAGAAAAAAGAGTAAACAACAATGGTAAACGACTCTTAGACATATGCCTTAAAGTTTATGAATGAATTTTTCCATCACAAATAAATTCAAAAAAATACATGTATACAACTAAGGAAGAAACCGCAATCAATTATTGACTATCTGATTCAATCACAAAAAACAAAACTAAAAACAAATGACGAAAGAGTCTATCGTAATGTAAAATGTGGGTCTGACCATTACATGTTGGTAGGTAAAGTTACTATTAAATATGGAATAGAACGCCAAACAAACCAAGAACGAAAATTACCCCGAATCCAAACCTAAAACAATAAAATATAATATCAATAGCTTAAGAGATAAATCTATGCAATTCCTCTACAAGATAAGATTGGTTGCAAAGTTAGAAACTGTAGATGAAGTAGAAACAGCAGGAGGGAAGTAGCAGTTAGTGGAAAAATGCATACACCAAGCAGTAAGAGAGGCTTTGGGATATTTGGACAAAAGAAGAAAAGGAAATCCCGAATGTATCACAAATGACATAAAAAAATCTCCGAAATCGAAAGAAAAAGGTATATATGACTTGGTTAAGAACAAAAGACTCAAAAGACAGAAAAACCTATATTATATTGAACCAAGAACCAAAGGATTGTTGTCATAAGAGAAAAAAGAACTCTGAGAGCGAGAATGTGAAAATGTAAAGAGATATCAAAAAACAGTAGGAGTAGAGTAACTCAAATATCGAAATTTACCAAAATGTACGAAAATAAAGGAAGAAAACAGGAAATATAGACCTAATCCAGAACAAGAAGTGGGAGATTCTTTACAGGTAACTGCTGATAGAAAACAGGAAAGAATGTCTGGAAGATATTGACGAACTTAACATTAATATCGAAGAGATGGTACAGTTAATAAGTAAAAATTATATTAAATGATTAAGAAAAATGAAGAGCGGTACAGCTCCAGGAGACATTCCCATTGGACAAGTAAAACATGGGCAAGACATACTGTCGGAAATACTAGGTGATATTTTTAATACATGTTTGATTGAAAGCCGAAATATTTTCACAGATTGAAATTCAGCATATATATAAGCTCCATCGAAATAAAGGAGACAACCGAATAGACACGGAGTACCAAGAAATAGAAGAACAGAGTGGCTTTTGGGCATGACGGTCCTGGACGTACAATATTTTTACTACTATTTTTACTAATACTAAACTAATAGAGAAACGCGTTGCTAGAAATCTTACTACCACGTTTGTGTTCCTAGATCTCAAGAAAGCCTGCAACACAGTAGATTTAAAATCTCGATTCGAATAAAAATTTGTACTAGAAAAAAATAATAGCAATAGCAAACAAAACTGTTCACGGTCTCCAGAAACATTTAAAAAATAAATCGGTTGCCTGTAAAGTCGGTTTTACGGGCGAAGATTTTACGTGACAACGTCTTTTTCTCGGTAGAATATTTATTGATATGAATATTATTAAATTGCACAATAGGAACAAGGAATTGAATGAAAATAAGAATTGCACAAATTTTAACTTAGAAATATATTTTTTTTACTAAAACATTGTACATGTAAACTTAAACTTAACTAATTTCTATTTGAGTGATTTTGTTGAGGATAGGACGATGATAGGAGAAATAGCATCGCACCAGCGGACCGATCATGTTTGAGTGGGAGAGAGACGCAAGGCATTCGCCGGTTTGGCGGGCCTCTCTCTCGTTCGGTGACTCATCGTAACAGACGTGAGCGGGCGTTACACTTTTTCATGAGTGACTCCGAGCCACAACCTAATTTAAGACGTTGTCACGTCAAAATATAAAACGTGTAGTAAACCTTAATATATAATACAAGACCTTAATAAGACCAGTTTTGATATATGGGGCTGAAACGTAGACTTAATCTCAAAATGATAAAAGACCTCGGTATTTTTGAGAGAAAAATTCTTAGAAAGACTTTTGGGGCCGTAAATGAAAATGGGACTATGGCGTCGAAGATACAACTTTGAACTATATGAGTTATACACCGTTCCAGATATTGTGAAATTCGTTAAAGTGCAGAGACGCTGCACACATTGCTAGGATGTCAAATCACGAATACACGAAGAGATTAACATTTTCAAAACCAGAGGACACAAGAAGCAGATGACGACCACGAATGAGATGGATTAATGATGTGGAAGAAGACCTACAGATTTTAAAGGTCAGAAGATGGAGGGAAGTTGCCAGGAATCGACAGGAGTGAAGACTTCTTTGTGAGCAGGTCAAGCTTCACAACGGATTGTCGAGCCACTTATAATGATGATAAAAACCGCTACCAAAAATTGCGATTTGCGATAATAATATATACAAGGTGAGTCAAACCTCTGGCTTTCTTTAATTTTGGCTTAACTATGGAGTATACAGTGTGTCCGTAAAGTATGGAAGAAATTCGATATTTCCTAATTCAAAAGCCTTTTCAAAAAAATCTAAAACACGTCGATTTTTAAATTAAATGTATACAATACATTTTACAATAAAATTTTATTATACAAGGTGATACACATTACAGTGATGACGTCGTTGGCTCTTCTTTTAAATGTAACACCCTGTATTTTAGGACATTTTTAGATCGATAAAAATGAGCTGATTTCAAAAAAGTATAATACTCGGGTCTAATGGATATAATTTGAAAGATATGCTCTTAGAAAATAAATTATTTATTATCAATTTCAAAAAAGTAGCCTACTTCTAGTTTTTGATAAACTGTAATTATTTTTAGTAATGTTTAATAACAATTAAGTAGTACAATAATTGTATTAATTAGTGAATGTTCTGTATTATTGCTTAGAATTAATTTTAAGTAGAAATGAATTTGAGTGTAAAGCAAAGAATTGAAATACTCATGATGATTGGGTATGGAGACAAATCGCGAACTCAGACGGAAGTGTGTAATTTATTTAATGATAAATATCCAGAAATACTCATCACGCAATCAACAGTAAGTAAGATTGAAAAGAAATTTCGAGAAACTGGTACGGTTAAAAATGCACGCAAATCAGGTCGTCCCTCTGTAAATTATGTTACAACATTAGATGTTCTACTTAGTTTTGAAGAAGATGCGCACACTTCTGTTCGTAAGGTTAGTAGTGATCTCGATGTTTGCAAAACAACGGTACACAAAGTACGTAAAAGTAAGTAAAATCCACTTTTGTACAGGAATTAAACGAGGATAATCCAGATAAAAGAATACAATTTTGCGAAATAATGATGCATAACTGCCACTGAAACCCTCTCTTGGTTCAAAATATTATTTTTTCTGATGAGGCTACATTCAAATTAAATGGCGAGGTCAACCGTCAGAATTGTAGATACTGGACAAAAGAAAACTCCAACTGGATGCGGGAACATCATACACAATACCCGCAAAAGGTAAACGTATGGGCTGGCATTGTAAGAAATAAAATCATTGGACCTTACTATTTCGAAGGTAATTTAAACGGGCCAGCATACCTTTAGTTTTTAAGTGGGTATATCGTACGTACTTTAGTTAATTTATTCCCTAGTACAATTAATCTTGGAGGTTTTGATAAAAGTTTATGGTTTCAACAGGATGGTGCGCCTCCGCATTATGCTTTAGATGTTCGAAGGTACCTAAACAAGATTTTTCCGAACAGGTGGAAGACGTGGACATATTGAATGGCCAGCGAGGTCGCTAGACCTCAATCCTTGGATTATTTTATGTGGGATCATTTAAAGAATGTTGTTTATAAAACGAAACCTGCAAATATTGGAGACTTAAAAACAAGAATTCGTAAAGAAATAAACAATATTTTTCAAGAAAGCATAAACAAGGTTCTACAAGAAATTGTACAACGTTTGGGTTACTGTCAAATACAACAAGGGCTACAATTCGAACATTTAAGATTAAGTCATGTATTAATTACTGGATTACTTTCAAGTTATTTATTATAATTTATTTATAATTTATTATTATTATAAATCAATAAAAATTAATTTTCTAAGCACATATCTTTCAAATTATATCCGTTAGACCCCCAGTATTATACTTTTTTGGAATTAGCTCATTTTTATCGATCTAAAAATGTCCTAAAATACAGGGTGTTACATTTAAAAAAAGAGCCGATGACGTCATCACTGTAATGTGTATCACCTTGTATAATGAAATTTTATTGTAAAATGTAGAACATTAAATTTAAAAATCGACGTGTTTTAGATTTGTTTAAAAAGGCTTTTCATTTAGGAAATATCGAATTTATTCCATACTTTACAGACACACTGTATAAAAGAATGTTTTAAACAAAACTGATGTATAAAAAAGACGTCTATAATTTAAAATTATTTTCGATTATACGGGGTAAGTCAGAACAACGGAATGAACCAAAATTGTGTGTTTTTTAATGAAATACGATGTATATTAAAGCATTTTTGAATCTATTATTTAAAAATATGAAGAGTTTGTATAAGGTTTATATGCCTAAAGTTATTCATTTTTAAGGCCAAGAGAGATCGAAAAAAACAGAATGGATCAGAGAGAAAACTAGGGTCTCTGCTGTCATCCATAGTATTAAATCTTTAAAATGGCAGTAGGAGGAACATTTGGCGACAAGAATTGACAATAGATAGTTTACTAGAATTACAATGTGGTACCTCATAGACGTCAAGAGACCAAGAAGACCAAATTTAAGATGGGACTATGACATAAGGAAACAGCCCGGTACAACATTACACAGAAAAGCGAATATTAAACAATCGTGGACAGAAGTGAAGATATATATATATATATATATATATATATATATATATATATATATATATATATATATATATATATATTATATATATATATATATATGTATTATATATATATATATATATATATATACTGTGTTGTTTGTATATATATATATATATATATATATATATATATATATATATATATATATATATATATATATATAGAAGAATCAAAACATCTATCGAAGAAGAATCTGCTGGCTAAAGAACCTGTTAGTTACCTGAAGTTATGGTTTCACACAAATGTAGAAGAGAGGAAGCCTGTCCAGAATAAGAAGAAAATATAAACGAAAAATCGCTATAAAATATTACGAACCTGACTATTGTTGACAAATAAATGTGTTCTCTAGCGTCACGACAATTCCGCGTAATTTTTAAAATTACAGAATTCAACATTGTTCACATACTATTACAAAATAATTACTAAAATCAATTACCTGTCTGACTCGTACGTATTTATTACGAAAGAATTTTCTAGATCCTCTCGATTTTTAAACTGATTCAACTATGTACACGTTTGTGACAACAAGAACGGAGATTACGTAAGAGGAATGTGATTATTAAAAAGGACGCACAAAAAAATTATATGTATCTAGTTATTGGGATGAATAGACGAAGCGATTTCATCACGATAACTGTGTAACTACGATGACAAAATGATTTCTAGTAAGATTATCAAGGTCGAAAAAAAGTTAATTGGGAATTTAATTTAAAGGTTTTAAACAAGAATAAATCAAATACAATACAATAAAAGTGAAGACGGAAAAGTAAAAGAAAATCTGCACAAGAAGGAAATACTCAGGTCAGTAAGACCTTTAGTGAAGATATAAATGCATTTTACTTTTTTTCATTGATATTTTAATCCAAACCTAACAATGTAATTTTTGGTCATGAGGGCATATCAAAATGAAATGAGGGTGAAAACATAAAATCATAAACCCCACAGATAAACTAACCGACGAATCGATCTGTTTTTTTTTGCAAATTGAGACTATCATTAAAAACGAGAGATATAGAAGGCATGACAAATTAATGAAGGACGATATAAAATAATGAGAACCCAAATACATCTAGCAGCAGAGGAAGCCATTGCAAGGATAGAATAGGATGGAAATATGTTTTATTGTCATAAAAAATTTCATATGAAAATTGTACAGTTATATGGACAATGGAGTAGTCATGATTAAGTTTTGCTGAAAAACCATTCAGATGTTTACGAATTAGGCTTTCTAAAATTTAACAGTTTCTAAAATATAAAGAGAAAAGAATTAAAATCCCGTGATTTTTGAAGTAGCTTCTACAATATGTTGTTCTTATGAGACCTAACAGATACCGTATTGCGTTTTTTTTTAATTCAAATTAACATCAGATTGGTCAGCTGTACTAAAACCCCAAAAAGTGCCACCCAAAGATGGGTATGTTATTTTGGAAGATGCTAAATTAATTTCCTTCCAAACAGATCTTATTGCATAGCAGGCTGATTCTAGTTTCTTATATATATATATATATATATATATATATATATATATATATATATATATATATATTATATATATATATTTAGGGATTCTACAGTATTCACTGCCTTCGCCTCAACCGTTTCCATCTCTCTCTATTGTTCCATTCTCCATCGTTTAGTCCTCTCTTACTCATGGCGTCGTCTACTTCGTTCCTCCAGGATTTTCGAGGTCGTCCTCTTTTCCTCCTTCCTATGGGGCTCCATTCGGTTATTCTCTTTATCCATCTGCTGTAGCTAGTTCTTCTTACATGTCCATACCACTTTAGTCTTTTTTGTTCTATATATGTTAGTATGTCTGTTTCTATTGATGTCCTTTGCTTTATTTCGTCATTACTTCTCCTATCCATTCTTGTTACTCTGCAGCATCTTCGCAGGCATTCCATCTCTGTTGCTACTATCTTACTGCTGTTTTTCTTGTTTATGATCCAATTTTCAGTCCCATATGTCATAATACTTCGCACTAATGTTTTATAAATCTGCGTTTTTGTCTTCATATTTAGGTGTCTATCCCACCATACTGAGTTAAGTTGTCGGATTGCTGTTCTTGTTTGTCCTAATCTTTGTGTAATTTCTTCCTCTGTTGTTGCCTTTTTCGTGGTTATAAACCCCAGGTATTTGAATTTATCCTTTCCTTTGATTGTTACGTTGTCATCAATCTGTAGATCTTCTATGTCTTCTTCACTTGTAGATAGGTACTCCGTTTTCGCGAGGTTAATATCTAGGCCAGCTGTGGTGTATTCTTCTTGTAGTTTCTTCATCATGTAGCTGAGGTCGTCTTGGTCTTGTGCAATCACTACTTGATCGTCTGCAAAACTTAACGTATATAGGTATTCGTTCCGTACCGGTACTCCCATGCCTTCGCATTTTCTTTTCCATGTAGTCAAGGCTTTCTCTAAGTATATTTTGAATAGGGTTGGAGATGTGGAACAACCCTGCAGGAGCCCTTTTGTTGTGGTGAAGTCTCCTATGATTCTTGTTCCCATTTTAATGGACACTTTATTTTCTTTATACAGAGCTTTTGTAGCTTCTACGAGTTCTAGTTTCTTATTTAACAAATCGATATGAAGTGACATTTCAGGTTGCTGCCTATAAAAATACCAATAAATTTTACAGAATCAACCAAACTGATGGCTGTTATTAAGAAACAAGAATTGAAAAGCTCATTTATAAAATAATGTTACTGTCTTATTCACTTTAAAAAAGAATAAATTAGAATCGGACCAGCTTTTTATTGTAAATAGATTAGAAGTTATAGTTGCATGAGGAGTTGCAGTATTAGAGTTGCTCCACAGTGAAACTGTCATCAGTAAAAAGAAAAAAATTTCTGTCGATTTTTAAACAAGCAATGGCTGTTATAAAGATAAGGAAAACGAGAGGACTTAATGCTGAACCTTGTTGTACTCCAAATGCAATGCTTTTGTGACTAGAGTCAGTATCATTTGCTCTAATAAGTTGTTTCGTCAAGTAAGATAGGAGCCAGTTCAAAGAAATACTTCGAGTTCCGAAAAAATTTAGTTTTTTTATCAAAATGTCGTGATTTACACAATCAAAATCTTTGGCATAGTCACAAAAAACAGTGTCAGTGAAAAGATTATTGTTAAGAACTTCATGGACCTCATGTAGTACAGAAAACCTAGCATCACTGGTACATTTATTAGATAAAAAGCCGAACTGACTTTGTGATAAAATGTTGTTTTCAACGAAAAAGAACATAAAGCGAACCTTTATGAGTATCTCAATCATTTTGGATAGGACCGGTAGTAAGGCAATGGGTCTATAGTTGCAGACATTCAATTTTTCACCACCCTTATGAAGAGGAATAATAATGGCTGTCTTTAGGCACTTTGGGAGTATACCTTATTCAAAAGAATCATTAATTAGTGAGATCAGGATTTCCAATACATTTTTGGGAGATTTAAGAAATTTTTTATAGTAGTCCATCAGTACTACAGGAAGATTTGCTTTTGATACTATTTATTGTTTGGATCAGTTCAGATTCATCAACATGATCTTATAAAAAAATAATTTGAGACTTTTTTTGAAAATAAATGTTATCATGTTGTGGCAAAATGGTGATGTTATATTTTTAATCACATTAACGCAGTACTCATTTAGATTTTCAAGGTTTGGAAGGGAAAATGTTTAAGCTATGTTAGTTTTATTTCGAAAATCGTTTGTTATGGACCAAGTTTCTCGTACAACACTTTTTAAAGCTTCCCAGATGATTTGGATATTATGCTGTTTTAGCTGTTTAGATATACTTTTCTGTACTTCGTGATATATTCAATGACAGAGACGTTGGTAGTAAATTTCTTGATGTACTGTAGTGAACGCATATTCTTGGCTGATATGCGGATACCTTTGGTAGTCCCTGGTTTGTGGTGTTTTAACTTATTGTAATTTAAGGAAATGTCCTATTAAAAATATAGACAAGCCTATCTAAAAAAAGCACTGAAATTATAGTCCACGTTCATAGAAGAAAAGTGCCACCCAGATTCAAGCATAAATTTTGGAATTTACGAAAACATCCTACTTAAATATCGGGTTTTAGAGGAGGGTTTGCTGAGAGTGTTAAACTTATTAATAAATTGTAAAGCAGACATCAAGGGGTGAGAAATCTGAGACAATATAATCAATTATGATGGATGTTGGTTTAATAATTCTTGTAAGAGAATTAACGTGCATTAGGAGACCATACGATTCGAATATATCGATCAAGAACCTAAAAGCGTATTATTGGCATACTTACATTTGTTAGTTGGCCCAAACCATAGGGAAAATAAGTCTTGTTCAAATAAGGGTCCAACGGATACAGTTCTTCCTCTCCGTTGGGAGTTCTATTGCCGTGTCGAAACATCTGCGAACGTTACAAATTAGCAATAATATTTCATTGTTTAATTATATATCATTGATAAGAGAGTTATGCTTTATTATATGCTATTTTAAATATATTAATAATCTTTATTACTACAGATATGAAGATGTAGCATGCACATTGATGAGAGAGACGTACTTAGTAAAAAATTATTACAAGATAAAAATGTGATTCTGAAGTTTTTTTCTTATGAGAAGAACATATGTTTTTGGAGTCACTTGATAGTCTCCAAAATTTGTTTGCCACCTGCATTCTAATGCCTCGAAATCATGAATGATATAGTTGATTGTTTCAGATCCTCTGTTGGGGCTTCTGCATTTTATGTCTTCATAAAACCTTCTTACCACTCTTTTGAAGTATTTTAGAGGTCTGAATATTTTCTTTCGTCCAAATATCTTGATTAGACTCTATTTTCACTACTTTCGGCCATTTTTTATCGATTTCTTCGTTCTTTTTGTTGGTGTTACGCCACAGTAAACGAATTATCTAACAATTTCAAAATCATAATCACTTTTTGACTTATATACCTTAAAAACTGTTCTAAATGGTTCACATTTCCCGTATTTTGGTCTCCCCAAAATTGGTCTATAACAGATATGTTTGCTCTAAAGCCTGCTTGATTCTCGTCCAAATTATTTTTCACTTAAATTTTAATTTTGTTTCTTATCGATATGGCCAAAACTTTATATATTTTATATTTTCTATTTTTCTGAAGTTGTTACATTCTGCAATCTATCAATTCCTTCGACTGCTTCAGTGTTTGTTCTTTGTTCCACACTTCATAGTGATTTTTCCTTGCAGGCTTTCGTCACCTTCTTTTGGAAACGCGCGAACTATACCGTTTTCACCAGGTGCCTTATTATTTTTTAATTATAGTTACAATGTCTATATGTCTATCTTGGCAGGTAATTTCCTTTTCTGTTCACCTTAATCCTCCAGGTGTATTTTTATTGCTTAAAAATTTTGTTCGCAACTTCTTAACTATACCATCATCATATTTGGCTCGACAGTCCTTTGTAGATCCTGGCCTGCTCTAACATTCGTCGCCATTTTGTTCGGTTTCTGGCGACCTGTTGCCATCTTCTGATTTTTAATATCCCAAAGTCGGTTTCAACTCCTAATTATCAATACGTCCCTGACAGAATTCTTGAAAATGACAACTACAAGCTATACTGCGACTGCACTGTGCTCACAGCACAGACCAACCAGTGGCACATAATAGACCGGATCTCATACTAATTAATAAACTTACTAGAGAGACAACACTAATAGATGTAGCGATACCTAACAACAATAATCTGAGTGTTACATACAATCAAAAGATCGTCAAGTACAGAGATCTAGAAATACAAACAAAGAGGCAATGGAGAATCAAAAGTACCCGGGCAGTACCTATTATTCTATCTACTACTAGTGTTATTCCGATAAACCTCCTAGAGAACATAAATCCCACCGGAGCTCAATCCTTTTGATACCGTAGGTATCTGGGATGAGTGAATTTTTCCCTTAGGAGTGTGAGCCGTATGGCTAAATCTGGATAATATCAATAACTATGAAAAGACCAAAACTTAAATAAGAGGGGAAAGTACTCATTATTACGACTTATGCAAGGCAAAATTCGTGGAAAGCGAAATGTGAGATGCTGGAAAAAGATGGAGCTTGAAGGAGACGAACTATAACACGAATTTTATCTCAATATCAATATCTCTTGAGTCAACTATGTATGATAAATCAAAATTATTATCTTAATATGCGATTTGATTAATTTCAGGTTATTCTTGCGCTATTTTTGTCTTCCTGTGCAATATGCTTTTTACTATACTCAATTTGTAAATTATTCTTATTAGAGCACAGGTTTTATGACAGTTGATAATCAGCAAATTTTTAACCATGGTACTGTTGATTTGACCCCACTCAGGGCTAAATAAAATGATAATGGTTTTGGATAATGACCTTGTCTTATTCAGTTTTGGACTAGTGAAGCATTAATCAATCTCGAATGTATATTTGTTTAAATTCCTTTACAAAAACAAATATGTTCGATGGTCTAATCCGATAGACACAGATTTAAGTGGTACATATAATCCATCTGAATATTATTTTATATTAAATCTTATTACAAATAATTACACCACATTAAATGATCACTACACCAAATTGCGCCATAATTAGACAATGTCTGTGTCGATTACCCCCCGCTTTATCTTCCGCCAATTTGTCAACCCGCTGACCTCCATAGATGTCAAATAGGAGGATGTTACGTTATTATTCAAAATAGAAAATATTTTAATTTTGGAACTAATGATTTTGATAACGAAACGACAGCACGTTTTAGATCTCGTGAAATTCAAATTTGTTGTTATGAAATAACACGATCGCATAGTCGTGTCACATTTTTGCAATTTTTAATAATAACAACTGTAATAAATTAAAGATATTCAACAATTTTTAGAAACATCACGTTTTTATTATCTGCTCTATAAATACTCTTCTAGTACGTTATTACGGTTTCGTTATCTTGCCAAGTGGTTATCTTTTATGACTTTTTTTTAATTCCTCTATATTTCTCAATCGAAATAACGAAATAAAACCTTAGAAAGATAAAAATAAAGAAGAGAAACTATAAGTAGGTCATGAAAAATCTAAAAGATAAAAAGTGTAATACGAATATGAGAATAAATGAAAGAATAGCTTGAGAAATTTTGGTATTCGTTCGTCATTCATTCTTTTTAAATATCCCAACCAACTCAATCTTGAAGCTTTTACAACTTCTGATATCGAAGGCTTTTTAAAAAAGACTTATGATCTCGGTATGGGTTCTTTTTCTATATACCTCTCCCTCAAACAGAATTAACAGATCCGGTAATCTTAAAAATCAACGGGAATGCAGTTAACGCCCTAGAATCAGAACAAGTGGAGAATTTCAGTTACCTGGAAACTAATATTATATAGACGAGAGCGGAAAAGATGACTGTAAGCTGAATGTAAGAATACAAAAGGGAAATGCTAAGGCAAGGGTTTTACACAAAATTTTACATCTAAAAATGTATCAAGAAGAGCACTTATATATATATATATATATATATATATATATATATATATATATATATAATCGTATAGTAATACTAATCTACTTACAAAATAAAAAAAAATCAATGAAATACGATACTCTTTAGCTTATTTAAAAGGTAGATATGGCTCGTGAAAAAAAAATATCCCAATAATTCTAGGGGAATATGCGTCACACTTTTTGTGGGTAGGTTGTATAGGAAAATCATTAAAGAAAGAAGGAGGAACAGCTGCAAACTTCAGAAGAATAGAGTGGTTTCACTCCTGGATGCTTATGTACTGATAATATATATTTTCCGAAAAATAGCTTATAGAAAAAACAAGAGCTTTAAATGATAAATAGCACATTATGTTCGTGGATCTCCGAAAAACATATGTAGTTGTCTCAGCAACCTGTGGAAAGCAAGGATAAATCACGATGTAGATAACACCTACATAAATGTCGTAAAATCACTTACGAAAGACAATGAATGTAGAACAAAAATCAGAAAAACTACTCAGAATCTTCGATAAAGGACTTCGACAAGAATGCTGTGTATCACCAACCTTATTTAAACTTAATATAAACAAAATACCGAAAAAACTGGAACGAGGAATGAGGATATATGGGAGCAAAATTGACAATTATGTCCACAGCCTTTTGTTTGAAGATGATCAAATAATTTTAGAATAAGGGAAAGTTGACATCGTCTACATCATAAAAAAGCTGGAAAAATTCATTAATAACACCGCAGAAGACCTGGAGATAAATATTAACTCAATAAAACAAACAAGTTAATATAAATAGTTGTGAGTAACTTTAACAAAGGATTAGATGAAATGGGTGTAACGAATTCAATAAAGAAAAAGAAGACAATTGTCCTCGATTATATGGAGCGACGATATCTTTAAGACATATAATAGTGGAAAGGTGCTCACTGTATGGCTCATAGCACTGTGTGATAAACAAAAGAATGGAAGACAAAATAAATGCAGTAAAAATGATGTTTTGGCGAAGAAGCTGCAGATTAATACTAACGGACAAAGAATTAAAGAACTAATGAATGTGAAGTAGATACTAAATAACGAAATAGAATGGAAATAGTATGGAATTATGTGAAAAATACACGAGACAAGAATACTTCTAAAAACTTGGAAATGAAAACCAAACAGAAGGAGGAAAGCAGGACGTCCTAGACTACAGTGGAACGAACTAACAAAAACAGCAATGGAGAAAAGAGACTTCACTGAAGAAGATGTATAATATGGCAAGAAGAAATAGCGATTGAAATGTGGTAAACGACAAACAGAATATCCTATGTAAAGTCACGAATAAGTAAGCATAGTAATGGCTATAATTTAAATCTACATTCGTAATACTGCTTAAGAAAACAAATGCTAGAGTAGATCAATAGTCGAATGGGTGAATTATTAATTGACTTTTTTTAAAAATAAATTATCAAATGATGAATTGTGTGATGCAACTGATAGGTTCACCATGTTACATTAACATCAAAACCAAGTATATGCGCCCGAAGCAGACGAATCAGATCAAGAGGTTGAAGAATTTTACGAACAACTGCAAGATGGGATTATTTCACTTAAATCGTAGGAGATATTCCAAATCTATTTAGACATCTACTAAATATTTTCGATCAGTTTAGGAACAGAATGGCCACTTTATGCTCAATGGAGATATAGTGGCCATTCAGGCCATCAGTGTCTCACGGAAAGAGAAAATCTGTCTACAACAGAAACAAGTGATGAAAAGAAAATTTTGATATGAATCAACCTTGTAAGTAATCGTATTGGTAATACTGATCTACTGAGTCGAATGAATCATTGAAATTTTCTAAAAATGAGATGCAACTGTCGGTATACCATTTAACATCAACATTATTTAAGTATACGTGATCGCACGAGACAAAGCACATCGAGAGGTCGAAGAATTTTACGAACAACTGCAAGAAGCTTATCTCACTTAAATCACAGGAGATACTACAACTCTCCGCAGGACCTCCATACGGTAACAGGAGAAAAAAGTCTGTGTTTGACAAGGTTCAAGAACAGTTTGACTCCATAGTCAAGTTGTGAAACAAATGGAAAGTAATTAAATTCAACAAAACTTTAGCTAAATATATTTAGACATCCCAAATATTATCGTTCAATTTTGGAACAGAACAAGCACATTATGCTCAATGGAGATATACTTCAGACAGTCAGTATCCTTCTTGGGAGGCTTCATAGACACTCAACTGGAACATTGACTTCAAAAAAACCCTAAATAGTGTAAGAAATAGAGACAACTTCCTAAAAGAATTGTACGAAAACATTAACCAGGATTGTTCTATAAGTATATAAGTAACCAGGTTACTCCCCTATATACTTATAAAACATTCATCAGAGCAATAGTCGAGCATGAAATAAAAATACATACTATGATCTACCACCCGGACAGTGATGTATATGGAAATCTCTACAAGACACTGAACAATACAAAATTACAAACCAAATAGATTATGTAGTTTTACCCTGGAGTAGATATTGGCTCTGACTATAACCCACTAATTAGTAACTTCAAGTTCAAAAGTAAAATGATCTATATAGGCCTACAAAACACGTTGGATATAATGTTGAAAAATATTACAGACTGAAATGAAATAATACAATTCGTAATTAAATTCTATAGCGAACTATACAAAGCACATGACACACTTGAAGAAGTAATCAGTAGTCCAGTAGTAGAAGATCTATCAGAAGTCCTTCCGGAAGTAGTAGAATCAACAATTACAAAAATGAAAAGCGATAAAGCAGCTGGAATAGATGGTATAACAGTGGAACTGCTTAAATACGCTGGCAATAAAACCTGGAAAATCTTAGCAGGCATATTTACGAATTGCCTAAGATCGAGATGCATACCAGAATACTGAAATGCAGTAAACAAAATTCTCATTCATAAGAAAGGTAGCAAAGAGGATATCAAAAACTACAGACCTATAAGTCTACTACCAATCGTATACCAGATATTCACAAAGATCATCAGTAACAGATTAACAAACGTATAAGATGGTGCACAGCCGAAAGAACAAGCTGGCTTCAAAAGTGGATTCAGTACAATAGATCACATTCATACACTTCGAGAACTAATGAGTAGAGCTAAAGAATATAAAATACCGCTAGCATTAATAGATTTATAGAAGGCTTTCAATTCTATATATCCCAAGCCAGTAATAGAAGCTTTGACCAACCAAGGCATTGACAAATCGTACATAGAAACTTTAGCAAATATATACAGACAAGCAAAAGCTAAGGTAAAAATTTATGAAAACACTCTAGAATTTCCCACTACCAGAGGCGCCCGGCAAGGAGAAGCAATATCACCAAAGCTCTTCACTGCAACTCTAGAAAATATATTCAGCAAAATGAACTGGAACAGAACAAAGGAATATCCATTGATGGAGAATACTTTAGCCATCTAAGATTTGCAGACGACATCGTGATGATTGCGATTAATCCTGCAGAACTACAAGAACTTATAAGCGACCTTGAAGTTGGCCTAAAAATAAACTTGACAAAAAAAATCATGTACAACGAGCTACTGGATGTCCAAGACGTAATTATAAACAAGACTGCATGCATGCCAGGTATAACAAAGAGAGATTGAAAAAGAATAGAATGGATCAGACAGAAAACCAAGGTTATTGATGTAATCCAAAGAATTAAATCTTAAAACTGGCAGTGAGCGGGACATTAAGCGAAAAGAACTGACAATAGTTGGTTCATTAGAATTACACTGTGGTATCCAAGAGGCGTCAAGAGATCAAGAAGACGTCCAAATTTAAGATGGGACTATGACATAAGAAAACAAGCCGGTACAACATGACACAGAAAAGCGAATTTTAGATAATCGTGGGTAGATATGAAGAATGAATATGTAAGGGAGGCTACACCATAATCGGTAGAATATGCTGAGAATGATAATAATGATGATGATATAGAATGAAAGAAAAAAGAAAAGCAAATTAATAAAATGTCATTAAATGTTAAGTAATTTTGTTTCTCACGCATTCTCACAAAGATAAGCATGTTCAGATACAGTCTTTTCGCCTGATAAGATACAACAACTTTATTGTATAATATCGTTTTTTGTTTTAATTTTTAGTATGTTTTGTTTAGTATGTACAATAATAATACAAATACGGTGAGAACCAACAACGAGGAAGCCGAAGAATTTACTACAAGTCAAGGCGTCAAACAGGGATGCGTGTTGAGCCCACTGCTGTTCTCAGTGGTACTGGATGAAGCAATAAAGAAAGCCAAGAAAAGAATGAGAAAACTAACATTAGGATACTGGCAAATGAAACACACTCAACTATCAGAGTTTCTATTAGCAGACGACATGATTTTGATAGCAGAAAACAGAAAAGACCTAACAACCTTGAAATCCTAGAAGAAGAATTGTCAAACATAAATATGAAAATAAATACAGAGAAAACAAAAAGAATGATAATTTCAAATAAGAGAAAGACACACGCAATACAATTAAACGGAAAACAACTAGAACAAGTGGAACATTTTAAATACCTAGGAGCAATAATTGAATCAAACGGTAAACAAGACATGGAAATAAATGAGAGAATGGGACGAACAGGAAGCTTATTTAATACTATGAAAACAACATTTTTGGGGAAAAAAGAAATACCGGAGAAGGTAAAAACGGCAGTTGTTAAATCCGTAGTTAGACCTACAATCATCTATAATAGCGAGTCATGGACATTGACTGGGAGACAAAAATCTCGAGTAAATGCTATGGAAATGAGGTTCCTGAGGAAAATAGCAAACAGAAAGAGGACAGACAAAATACGAAACGAAACAATCAGACAAAACCTAAAACTAGAACCAATAAACGAAAAAATAGTAGAGGGGCAACTAAGATGGTTCGGGCACGTCTGTAGAATGTCGAATGAAAGATTAACAAAACGAGTGTTTGAAACGAGAATGCAAGGGAAAAACAAACGAGGAAGACCAAGAGTTAGGTGGGTAGACGAAATCAGAAAAGAAGTTGAGAAGAAAGGATTGACATGGGAAAGTGCACGAAATCTAACACAAAACCGGATAGCATGGAGACAACAGTGCCAATCTTAACCCCACCAGCCTTACACCTAACGGTAGAAAGGCTTACGACTAAGTAAGTAAGTAAGTATGTTTTGAGAAAGCTTTAAATAAACTAGAAAGCTTCAAAAACCTTAATAAGTTTTACTTAAAGGCCAGTATTTGACACAAAAACCAAAATATCCATATAAATTAATACTCACCTAGTCACTAAAGCATAAAATTATTAATTATTTATATATATATATATATATATATATATATATATATATATATATATATATAAATATTAATTACAAATTATTATAAGTTAAATTTGAATTGAAATAAATTGTTACACTCTAGAGAGTAATACTAGTAGTATTCGTTTACTTGACTGTAGTACAAATTATTACTAATAATATCAATTAAAAAAAGCATAAATCTCCACCAACAAGGAAAAAACAATACTCACCACTACCACCATCTTCAAGCTGCCCTTGTCTTCGTTATTCGGAAAAGCCGTGTTGTAATCCTCGTCGCTGAAATCGTTATAGGCGAAACAAAAATTGAAAAGGACGACGTGCAGCAGTGCGCGAGCTAGGGCGCTGCCAAAGAAACGGCCCCACATCGTTTTGATCGATCACTTTTTCGAAATCCAAATGACGAGATTTTCTTTTGAACTTTTCGTTTTATATATCGACGAGTCAATGGGACGCGTGATCTTTGCGCTCCGATTTTAGTCCAGGGGTTTTGTAACGCTACGACGGTTTCCGCGAAAAGTGATTGGTAAGCGAGTTAAGGCAGTAGATAAGAAGGTTTTCTTGTTTTCATCATTTAATATATATCATTTTTAATATATTTAATTTATATAACGCGTAATATTTATACATTGTATGTTTATTTGATTGGTACTGTAATTATTATAAAATGAACATAATTACCCCAAAATAAAAACTCATCGTGATAAAAAGTTGACATTGAACAATATTTTGAATGTAATTGCGAAAATATGTCTCTAAAATCGGTGTTGTTAAAGTTATAACATTGTTATAATTTAATATTTTTATATACAGAATATAATAATTCAGAACTTAATAGAAATAAAAGGTAAATATGGTGTAAAAACCACTATTTTGAAATTGATTATTTCTACAACGAACTTAATTTTACTGTTCTTGAAAATTCGTGTTTATTAACTAAAGTTTATATAAAATTATGAAAAATAATAATGTATATATTATTAGGATATTGAAATTTACTCTACAGTAAATACAGTTACTGATTTTATAAAATTCAATGAAATTGAAAAACAAACAACAAAAATAAATTAATCAGTTTTTTATTTAATAAATATCTTAATGATCTTAATTCACCATCATTCTGGCTTTGCAACCGTACGTGGGTCCGTCTCCTTAAGAATTTCTCTCCAGTCGTCCCTATCCATCGCCTCTCTCCGCCAAGCACGTATTCCCATATTTCTCATGTCTTCATCGAAGTTATTAAGAAACATTGTTCTAGGTCTTTCTCTTCCTCTCTGACCAATAGGTCTATAAGGAGCGTTTTTCTAGCTGGGTCATTTTGTTCCATCAGCATTACATGCCCTATCCACCTCAGACATCCTATCTTAGTATGTTTTACGATATCAGGTTCCTGGTATATTCTATAAAGTTCCGAAGTCGTATCGTCTTCACACTCCATTGTCATTCACTGCTCCATAGATTCGACTTAGTACTCTTCTTTCGAAACATCCTAGCATGTTTTCATTATTTTTTGTTAGAGTCCAGATCTCTGAACCATATGTTAGGAGCGGGCGTATTATTGTTTTGTGGAGATTTATTTTTGTATTTCTTGATATAATTGTGGATTTAAGGAGGAGATTGAACCCAAAATAGCATTTGTTGGCCGTGCAAATGCTACGGGTTATCTCTGCGGTAGTATTATTTTTAGTTTTAAGGAGCACTTCAAGGTATACAAATTCGTTCACTGCATCAATGACGTCGTTTTCTATAACACGTGGTTGTAGGATTTGTGGTTGAGTGCTTATTTTCATATACTTTGTTTTGTTGGTATTTATTATTAAACCTATTTTTTAGCTGATTCTTTTAATGCTACATACGCCTCTCGTTCAGCGTTTTCCGTTCTCCCAACAATATTGATATCATCAGCATAGGCAAGGATTTGCATTGTTTTATTATATATTGAACCAATGGTTGTGATTTGTGATCTATGTATTACTTTTTCCAGAGCCAGATTAAACAGTGTACAGGAGAGCGGGTCTCCCTAGAGCAGACCAGTATTTGTTTTAAAAGGTTCAGACAGTTCCTCTGAATTCGTACTCTACATTCAACTTTTTCACCTTTTTTGTTAAATTTACCAACTGATTTGGTACTCCTAGCTCTTTCATTGCTTTGAACATTTCTCTTCTATTCACAGAATCGTAGGCTGCTTTGTAGTTAAAAGATATGTGATGAGTATTTATGCCATTTTCCAGTGTTTTTTCTATAACTTATTTCAGGGTTGCAATTTGATGAATTGTCGATTTACCACCTCTGAAACCAGCCTGGTATTTTCCTACTATCCGTTCTGCATATGGTGCCATGATCTTAATTACTGTTTATATACATAAAAACTCAAGTTTATGAAACTTCTTGTGCAGACTGCCCCTGATTCTATATAGGTCAAACAAATCGTAGATTCCAAAATAGGATTTATGAACATTCCATTTCTGTTTGCATTCCCGACTCAATTTCAGCTCTTGAAAACTCTAGAACCATAGCCCCCATCTGCTTCTATAAACCAAGAATTATCCGAGAAGCCATAGAAATTGAAAATAGACCAAATTGTCTCAACCCCCCGCCAACTTCCACCTAAACCACGTCATTATCGACGGTATAAATGGACCGTCCTCTATTCCCAGTACCAGTAATGCACCAGCGCCGAATTTGTAATCCTCAAGACCTACAAACAATGCAAAAAATTGATAGCGAATGAAAAAAACTTCAACAATACCAGGATATTCCAATAAAATTCAAAAATCTTGATGAATTCTATTTTAAAGTGGATCAAATAAAATACACTTGAGTGCAAAACAATCGACTCAAAAGTGATATTTGAGGTTACACCTTATGTTTTAATGTAATAAGTATGAACATAAAAATATGTCATGTGCAAACAATAACTTTATTATTGAACTTACAAAAACTGCTATTGCATTATTTGGAAAACGCATTATAAAAACAATATGCAATACGAACAGAGTTTCCTAAATATTCATCATTGGAACTAACGCAAGAAAGACGTTATGAACAGAGAAATCATCAATTACAAAATGAATTTTTTTATTTTTCAGTATTTGATATTATCACCCCTACACCTAATTACACTTTCCAATCGATTTCGCATGGATCGGATGACTTTTATAATAAATTCTTAAGGCATTGCTTCCCATTCATCATTAAGCTCACCTCTCGATTCCATTATGCTCCTTGGTTGATTTATGTTCTGGACCCTTCTTTTAAGCTGATCCCAAACATGCTCTATTGGATTTATGTCCACGCTCAACGCAGACCAATTTATTGTAGGTATACCGATCTCAGTCAGATAGGTGATGGTGACTCGTGTGGTATGGCATCGTGCCTTATCGTGCATTAAAATAATGGCATCACCAATAAATCCCACGTATGGAACCACATGTTCCTCCAAAATGTCTCTGATATAACGATCCGCCGTTAAAACTCCTCAACGTTCTCCACCAGGCACGAAAACCAACTCGGTTTTTTCATCCATGGAAATGCCTGCCCAAAACATACAAGAACCGTCTCCATATGACACAATTTCTCGTATACAACATTGAGCAAATCGGTTTCCTGGCCTTCTATAGACTCGACGCATCTTGTCGTTGCCATGTAGGTATATCCTACTTTCGTCGGAGAATAATACCTGACTCCATTGATAGTCGCCCCAATCCAGATGTTCTCGAGCAAATTCTAATCGCCTTTTCTTCTGGACTGCAGTTAGCTTTTGACCCGTAGCTGCCCTTTTTGGTGTCAGGTTGGCTGCCTTTCGTCTCCCTCTGACTGTCCAAACACTGATAACTACACCTCGGACCTCGCTAAGCTCTTCTTTGAGATTAGCACCAGTTAAATGTTGATTTCTCAGGGATTTCAATACAAAAAATCGATCATCTCTTTCCGTTGTTATTCGTTTACGGCCTCCTCCTTAGTGGCGGACATAATCAGCAGTATCTTGGTACTGACGATACACTCGGAACACAGCAGATTGGCTTAAATTTAGTCGATTTGCCACGGTCCTCTGACTCAGGCCTTCTCACAATAATGCTACTGCTTGAGCTGCTTTGAAGGATGTGGTATCCATTTGTAATGCAGTTGCGAACTTAGTGACCTGTGTATTAGTGGGTTTGCTATGGAAATTGATACGTACGATGTTAACCGAACGCGTTAAGTCGGTGCGTGTCGATTTAAATGAGTAAAATTCTGATCCCCTCTCTACGTGTTGCATTATTTACTTGTAATAAGTCATCGGATTCACCAAAAAACAAAACTTTTTTAAAACTCAATAATGAGGTTAATGATTATACACTAAATATTTTAAAATTTACACTTTTTAGGTTGAAACAAGAAACATGCTTTCGCAAAATAATTTTGAGTCGATTATTTTGCACTCAAGTATATTTTGACGGTAATGCTCTATTTGCTAATTTAAGGGGCTTTGCATTGTCTGTGTTAACTTTACCTCATTACAATGCAAGTTGTGAAAAACAATTTTTAAAAGTAGATTTATTAAAGAAGTGCAGTAACAACTAGAATAACTGTAGACAGAGAGACAAAGAGAAGAAAAAAGGATACACAAAAGAAAAAAACGGAACCACTTAAATAAGGAACTTAAATATATAGAAAAACTCAACAGAGAGAAAGAATTCAGAGCATTATATAAGGAAGTTAACATCAACAGAAAAGAATTCAAGGCAACCACAAGACAATGCAGAAGGCACAATGGTGACCTATTAACAACAAGGAAAGATGTATTGAATATATGGGTGGAATACTTTAACCAGGCACTTACTATAGAGGAAGAAGAAAACCTGAAGACGAAAGAGATGGGGTAAGGGAAACAGACGAGAGGGAAAAGGAACCACCAACGATTCTTGAAGTTAAAGGTGCAATTAAAAAACTAGCCAGAAACAAATCACCCGGAATAGATAATCTTCCAGCTGAACTATATAAAGAAGGTGGACATGATACCATTTTGGCATTACAGCAGCTTATAAAAGAAATTTGAATACAGAAATCCCTCCCCAATGATTGGAATATTGGAATACTTTGCACCATACACAAAAAAGGAGATATCTTTGAATACCACAAATAAATTACGGTTCTTAATGCAGTGTATAAAATATTTTTCACAGTACTATGTCACCGTATGACACCATATACAAAAAGGATAGTAGCAAAATACCAGGCTGGTTTCAGAGATGGTAAATCGACAATTCATCAAATTGCAACCCTGAAACAAATTTTGGAAAAAACACTGGAATATGGCATTCATACTCATCACATATTTATGGACTATAAAGCAGCCTACGACTCTGTGAATAGAAGGGAAACAAGAGAAACGTTATTTTTAAAACAAATAATAGGCTGCACCAGATAAACCCTCTCCTGTATACTGTTCAACCTGGTTTTGGAAAAAGTAATACGTATATTACATCCACTGGTTCAATATATAATAAATCAGTGCAAATCCTGGCCCATGCTGATGATATCAATATTGTTGGGAGAACGGAAAACACTGTACCGAGAGGCGTATGTAACATTAAAAAATCAGCTACAAAAATGGGTTTAATAATAAACACCAACAAAACGAAGTATATGAAAATAACCACGCAACCACAAATCCTACGACCACTAGAAAACGACGTCATCTAAGCAGTGAACGAATTTGTATACCTGGGAGCGCTCCTTAACACTGAAAATAATACTACCGCAGAGATGAACCACAAAATTTGCACGGTCAACAGATACTATTTTGGGCTTAATCTCTTCCGTAAATCCACAATTATATCGAGAAATACAAAAATAAAACTATAAAACAATAATACGTCCAGTTCTAACATATGGTTCAGAGACCTGGACTCTAACAAAAAATAATGAAAATATGTTGATGTTTCGAAAGAAAAGTACCAAGGCGAATCTATGGAGCAGTGAATGACAATTGAGTGTGGAGAAGACGATACAACTTCGAACTTTATAGAATTTATTAGGAACCTGAAATGGTAAAACATATTAAGATAGGAGGTCCGAGGTGGATAGGGCATGTAAAATGGATGGAACAAATTGACCCAGCTAGAAAAACGCTCCTTGATAGACCTATTGATCAGAGAAGATGAAGACCCAGAATAAGGGTCCTTGATAACTCGATAAAGACATAAGAAATATGGGAATACGTGCTTGGTGGAGAAACGCGATGAATAGGGACGACTGGAGAGAAATTCTTGAGGAGACTAGAATCCACGCAGTGTTTTAATGCTAGAATGATGATGATGAAGTGCAGGAACAACTTGGTAACAGACACTTTATATGGCATCATGCGTTCATTCTAATCAGTTTATCTTCAAACGGGTTGTGGCAATTTGTCAGAAATACTATGAAGACACCCAAATTATACAATAAAGCAGCTGATGATAAACTGCAAGAAGTTGAGTTCCCATTAGTCGACTAGTGAGTAATTTTTACTTTTACTTTGTTAATTTCTTGATCAATAGAATATATTAAAGTGTATATTAAAGTGCTAATTGCAAAAAAACAGTTTACTTTCCACAAAACACACTCTAATGCAATTTTTATTGGGATTTTTGCAAAATAATAAATAAATAACAATACAATACTGGAGAAACGGTACTTTTATAGGGATTTTTGCCGATTATCATTGTTCTTACTAGCATTATTACATTTGTTATCTAAATCGCCTATATTAATAAAAATCAAAATACTACGACAGTGGTAATCAGTATGGTAATTATAATTGAAAAAATATTTACTATACGTCTAAATGATAAGAAAACATCGTCCCATAACCCTTGTTCATATCGATTTTTTTTAACACAATCGCTTCTTCAACGAGACAAGGGAATTATCGGCTCGCATAACCTAAATAATTACTTTATAAAATATATTATGTATTACAATGTTCGATTTATTGTTTGCATTAATGAATTTATTCGAAATAATCCAGGAGGCCTGGCGAGGTAGTTGACCATTCAACAAAACCCTAGAATCGAGTAAACTTTTTTTTTAATTTCGGTGTGTCATTCGAGTACACAATTAACACCTCGAATAATAATAAAAGTTAATGTACATGTTGGAAATTATCATGATTACATGAACTCTGTTCACCGCTGCTGTAAAAAGCTGGTTAGAGAAGCAACCAAACCACTATCTGAGATTGCTCCGCCAACATTGGTCACCTTCCAAGGCTAAGAAAAAATAGAGATATTATTGTCGTGAAGAAAAAAGATGGCTGGAAAATAAGAAGCTAGAGGATATAAAAAAAAAGATACTACAGCAAAGATAAAATTCAACGGAAAAGTTTCTAATGAGATTAAGATAAATAGGGGCGTGAAAAAGAAGACTCAATCTCCTCGAAACTATTCAATCTGATTCATCATCATCATTGGTGCTACAGCCCTATAAAAGAGCCTCGACCTTCCCAAGTCTATTACGCCAGTCAGTTCTATCCATTGCCAACTGTTGCCAGTTTGCTGCGCCTATTTGTCTACCATCCTCATCTACACCATCCCTCCATCTGAGTTTTGGTCTACCCCTTTTTCTACTTCCCACAGGTTGTGACATAAGGATTCTTCTAGGAGGGTTGTTCTGCTGTGATCTTGCCAGATGTCCTGCCCATCTTAGTATTCCTATTTTTATAAAGGATACTACGTCTTTACGACCAAATATATGTTTATATCTGTGATATATCTCGTAGTTGTACCTCCTTCTCCAAACACCATTTTCACAGATGCCACCAAATATTCTTCTCAGGATCCTTCGTTCAAATATAAGCAGGAGATTTTCATCTGCCTTGGAAATGGTCCATGCCTCCGACCCATATGTCAACACTGGTTGTATAAGGGTTTTGTATATGGTTATTCTTGTTTTTTGGCTTAAGTTTCTGCTTCTCATATGTCTACTCAGTCCAAAATAGCATTTGTTTGCTAGGATTATTCTTCGCTTGATTTCTTCCGTCATGACGTTCTCCTTGGTGATCAGGGAGCCCAAGTATGTGAATTTGTCCACCACTTCAAAGGTAGAATTATCAACCGTGAATTGGTGGCCGATGTTTCTGGCTCTATTGTTGGGTGTTGATGCCATTACCTTAGTTTTATTTTCATTTACTTGCAGGCCCATATTTTTTGAGGCGTGTGACAAGGTGGTATACATTTCTTCTAGCTTGCGTGTTGTGCGGGCAACTAGATCAACATCATCTGCATATGCCAAAATTTGTGATGATTTATTAAAAATGTTTCCTCTGCTGTCTATTTGGGCATCCCTGACCGCCTTTTCCAAAGCTATGTTGAAAAGGAGACACGCCAGTGCATCTCCCTGTCGCAGCCCAACATGCCTGTGATTGTTCGCCCTGTATTTGGACTTTGCAAACAACTTTACGCATTGTAGCCTTAACCAATCTTATCAGTTTATCGGGGATGTGGAATTCATCCATGGCTTCATACAATTTATTTCTTAGGACACTATCATAGGCCGATTTAAAATCTAAGAAAAGATGGTATGTGTCGATATTAAATTCATTGGTTTTTTCCAGTATTTGCCTTAGCACAAAGATCTGGTCTGTTGTTGATCGACCAGGCCTAAAACCACTTTGATATTCTCCAAGAAGCTCCTCTGAATATTCACTCAGGCGACCATATAAAATACTCGAAAATATTTTGTATGCTGTATTAAGGAGGGTTATTCCCCTATAGTTTCTACATTCTAATTCATCGCCCTTTTTGTGTAGCGGGCAAACGATCCCAATACACCACTCTTCTGGGATTTGTTCCTCATTCCAGGCTCTCAGTATGATTTTATATATATGATTAGTCAGAGTAGCACCTCCACATTTAATAAGTTCCGCGGGTATACCATCACTTCCTGGAGATTTATTATTTTTTAGGTGTTTTATTGCATCCCGTACTTCCTGAATTGATGGAGGCTCCAATGGTGTATTGTTGTTTGCTCCTGGGGGTGGTTGATTTGGATCTTCTACTTCGATAGTAAGCAGTTCTTTATAGTATATAAAATTCTTTAATCAATCTGATTAAAGAATTAAAAATAAGTAATAACATGTGCAGACAAAGACAAAGATGACACTTATAAGAGCAGTTGAAATAAAATAAATACAGGAAATGCGACACTAAGTAACACAGAAACAGTGGCGAATCCAAGGGGGGCCATGGCGGTCATGACCCCCCCCCCCAAACAAAATTAAATATCAAAATTTTTTAGGATTATTTGATAATCCTAAAAAAAAAATAATTTAAAACCCATCAACCTTATAAGCAAGAAATCAAGAGTTAAAATGATTCAAACTCATTTATTCTAAGGGTAAGTGTAGAATTAAGCGGAAGCCTTTTTAAATTGCTCTTCAATTCTTAAAAAAAATCAACAATTCTGAATACAGTAATACCTCGATTAACAACCTGACTTCCGCGAATTCAGAGTTAGGCGATTTTCAAATTTTGACAGTTCGTCATTTGAGTGCCAGAGAATCGTTCGATTATCGATGTGATAGAATTACTGTTCACACATTATTGCTCATTCAATGTACATGACATGACTTTTAGCACGAAATCAGCACATTTTTATTTTGTATTAGGTATTTCTTATCTTCAGTTTTGTCTACGAATTGGTTGTTTGTAATTTGAATAAGAACTGGGAGCTGCTTTCCAAGGTATTTGTGAAACTCGTTGGTTTAAAAAGGCATGAAGATCATCTTTAGCTCCAGGGCGAATCAATCATCAAAATATACAACGCTCTTGAAACAGTTGTGGAAAGGACAGTAAAATGTCAGCTGATGCATTTTTATTAATGCAAATTATTAGGAGCCCAGAATTTCTCATTTCAGTAGTTTGTCTTAGTGATGTTTTAGGTACAACTGTATCACTTAGTCGTCTTCTTCAGTCACCAAAATTAGATTTGAAGAAGGCTACTGAGGCCATAGAGGACACTAAATGCATTCTTCAAAATAAAAGATCAAATGCTGAATCTGTTTTTATCAAACTTTACTATGAAGTAAAGGAAATAGCTGAACAACTAGACATTGAATTGAAGATGCCTCGTATAGTTTCTCGTCAAACTGGTCGTCAAAACCAATCTGCTAACGTTTGCGTAGAATATTTCCGAAGATCTATGTATTTACCTAGAAGATCTATATTTAGACAATATCTTAATTGATTTAGAAAAACGACTTTCACCAAATGTTATGAATCTATTTAATCTTCCAGTTGTTTTACCTAAAACTGATAACACGCCAGAAGATAAAGTTGCATTAAAAAAAATTATTTACACCTTCCAGGATAATATTGGACCGTTTACTGCATCTTCCACAGTAGAACAAGAGTTTTCACTGTGGATTTAAAAGTGGAAAAGAGTCGTGCAAAATAATGGAAAACTTCGTCCTGATTCTATTTTCGAAGTATTAGAAAACTGCGATCACTTGGCTTAGAGATAGAACTTGGGAGGAAAAGTTAACTGGTGCAGTCATCGATGTGCATCCAGAAATTTCTTTAGATGTTGATGCAATCATAGAGCGATTTGCTAAATCGGATAGGAAAGAATACATTTTATAAAATTATATATAATTAAATCACTGAACTTTTATTTACAACTAGTTGCCGGCTGTTGCTGACAATTAGTGAGAACAATTTCAATACCGAGTAAAAAAATATTTCACTCACTTGTAGTCTAATATGCCTAATTATAGAAATAACTATTCTTAAATTATATTATGTTATTTGTTGAATAAATTAATTTAAATAAAATACTGTTTACACTTCTTCTTAAGGTTTCTTCTTCATTACGGAAGGGTGGCTATAACTACAGGAAATTGCTCTCTATCTGAGCTGTTCTTAGTATCGAATGTGTGCCCATGCCTGACCAGTCCTTACATTCTTCAGCTAGGAGCATTTTCTTCTTCCTTGACCTCTTTTTCCTTCTACTTTCCCTTCCATTATGAGTCGTAGAAAGTTATATTTTTCTCCTCTGTAAATATGTCTTAGATAACTCGTTTTTCTGTTGTTGTTAATATTTAGGAGTTCTCTCTCAGTCCTCATTCTTCTTAGCACCTCATTCTTGGTCACGTGCTCTGTCTACGAAATTTTCAGCATCCTTCGAAAAACACACATGTCAAAGGCTTTTATACGCCTCATGCTTGTAATTCCGAGAGTCCATGTTTCTACTCCGTATAGCAATAAGGAATAAATGAATGTTTTTACAAATCGATATCGGAATTCTAATGATAAGGTAGAGTTTATTAGGAATATTTAATACATTCATTAATGTTTACATTTACATTAAGTTACTGCATTTAAATTACTTAACTTTGGTTTATACTTATTTATCCTTGGTTTGTTCTTGATTTTGTAGCCATAGGATAGGTGGGTTTAAATTAGTTGTCTTTAAAATACCTAGTTTAAATTGACAGTCCTTAATTTTTCAGTATTTATATTTTAATAACTTTCCTTTGGTTTAATAGTCATGTACACTTGATTTTACTGTCATAGAGTATGTGGGTTTAATTTTTTTTTTTTTAATGTTGTACCCTTCTTTGCACCCGTAGTAGGGTATTTGAGTTTTAATAACTTCGCATTGGTTTTATATGTCGCTTAAAATAATTATTGAGAAAATGGTCCCTTACATGAGGCACAAATCATATCAATTGTAAAGGTGCAAAAATATAAATCTTATATCAAAATCACCCTCAAGACCCATGACTCCTCCCGTCCCCGCCGTCCCGTCGACAAACACTTCATTATGCAGAAATATTTTGATAAAGTATTCACCTTCGACTATTAATCCAGACGGTATCTGTTTAAAATAACGATTTTTGAGTGTAAAGTATATAATTGCAGTTTTTTCATAAATCGCTCCAAAGTATATCACTACAAATAATAATTTTACTATGCGTGATTTGTAAAATGTGAACTTAACTGTTTTCTAAATAAAATATGGAAATGAAATCAAAGAATTTCATATGTTTCCTTTTTTCGCGTATATCGCAGGAACTATTAGTTAGAATAATTTTGTATGAGACATAAAAGTTTCCTATACAAAATGCTAGTTTTAAATCTTAACAATTATTGGTATTATTGAAAAAATACTAAAAAACACAAAAAGAAAAAGTTAAAAAAATGTTTTTTGTGAGTTTATTTTTCAGACTAAAATAAAACCTAGGAACTTCATATTCCAAAAAACAAACTCTTTAATACGTTTTATCATCACATAATATTTCATTAAAATCGATTTATTAATTTCTGCAAAATAATTTTGCAATATAATTTTTTTTTACAAA